>NW_019154089.1:25771084-25811893 GCF_002288905.1 Enhydra lutris kenyoni
ATTTAAAAAGGAGACTGAAACTTCACTGATAAAGATTAGAGAATGAGTAATTTTCATCTTGAGAGTATATTATAGATCTCAGCCTCTAAGTCTATCCTAATTTTAAAGTTTAAAGTTAATTTTTAGAGCAGCAGTTTTAATTAAAAATAAAAAAGAGAATATTTTAAGTCTTCGCACAAAATCCCAATTCTAGATAAAACACCAATTTAGATGAAAGAAAAATTGTTTTTAATGGTCAGTGAAATCCCACAAGTTATAATAGTGAGGGAAATACTACAGATTCGCAATAACTCATTGGCCGGAAGGTCTCTTGCCACTCATACTCGGATTGCTGGTTTGTCGTCTAATGGATTTGGCTTTATTTTTCTCTTGTTCTCTTACTAAGAAGCCATATGCACCACTTTTACAGAAAATACTTCTTGGTGTCAAAAATATTACTACTGACCTCCTGATATCAAAAAGATTATTATAGAATATAGGTAATGAATTAAAAGAAATACAGAAGCAGTTTAGCTTTGGCTAACTCAGAGTCTTTTAACTTCCTCATTCTAGAATTTCACTGGCCAGACACTCTAACCCACCTTGGTTTTAGTTTAGTTTTTCCTGTATTCTTTCTAATTCTTCTTGGCTTTTAGTCTTGGCTCAGGCTATATTTTCCTACAGACTTAATATACAATATAAAATAAATAAATTATAAGGTGATAAGTATCATTAAAGGAAAAAGTAGAGCAAGGAATGGGGACTGAGCATGTAGGCAGTGGGTAGTAACTTCAAATGTGGTGGTTAGGATGGTCCTCATTGAGAAGGTGACATATGAATATGTAAAGGTGTGAAGGAAATGAAGGATTAGCTTTGTGAATTGTTTTTTAAATAGGGTTTTATTAAAGATAGTAAGAAGAAAACTCAATATAATTAATTTAAACAGTTTTTAGGCAGAAAATTCCTTAAATGATGAGAAACAACCCTTTTGCCAGACCAAAGGCTCCCTCCACTAGGTGTTAGTCTTGAACAAAGCCCTCCAGGCCCTGTGGTTCTCTTGCTTTCATTGGCCCCTCACTAGTCCTACGCACCGTTAGTCTGTGACAAAGGGCTCCCTTGGACAGAACCTCATTTTGAAGAGGCCAGCAATGCTAAGTGGGGAGGAATTTTCACTCTAAGGCCTAGGTCATCTTTGGAACAGCTCCATATCTATGGTACAGAAAAGAACAAGAGCAGAGGAATAGCCTCAAAGAGTCTAAACCAGAGGTCTGTTTAACACCAATAATGGTTTACGCCTACTCCAAGGACAGACACACAACCATTCTAGCTCCTTTCCCACCTAAGTGACCCCCAAGGTATCACAGAGCCTGGCTGACTCACCCAATCCAGGATGAGAACATTAATCAGTCCCCCAGACTACAAGGCGCCCAGCACCCCTAGTGACAGAGAAGCATGTTGTGGATGTGTGTGTGCATGTATATATATAGTGATGAGAACAACACTAAAGGGTCCTTTGGCACATCAAAGAGAAGTGTCCAAATCTGCTTAAGAGTCTCTGTCTCCTCTTTCTCTGCCCCTCCACCACCCCTGCATGCTCTCTCTCCCTCTAAAATAAATAAATCTTAAAAAAAAAAAAAAAAAAGAGAGAGAGAGAGAGACAAGTGTCCAAGGAGAGGTTACTCCAGTAACTTTCTCCTTCCTGTATTTTGTGAAATAGAAACCCAATCTCACCTCCGTTTAAAGAGCATGTTTTGTTGCCACTAGGGAGAAGAAAGAGCTGATAAGATCTTCAGGTGTGCTTGTAACATTCAAGAAACAGCAAAGAGACCATGTGCTGGGGAGTGATATAGGAGGTGAGGTCAGAGGGCAGGTGGAATGTTGTGGCTACAGAGAGGTTGTAGGCGAGCAGATCACAAAAGGCACTGAGGTTCCCTTTGATTCTGAGTATGGAGAAGGCATGGCAGGATTTTGAGCAGAGGAATGCCAGGATCTGGCTCATGTTTTAAAGAGATTACTGTGGCTGCTCCATTGAGAATACTTTCTACCTTGTATTATAGTTAGTCTGATGCCACATTCTAGAATCTGAATTTTTTATGGATACCTATGCTCAAGTTTTACCTTTATACCTTTCACAATAAAGAGTTAAAAATGTATTGGCTTCTTTCTATTTTAAAATAGTGACATTACTCAGAACGATGATAGATAATAATGCATTCTTTTTCCCAAATCCAAATATAAATTGACTAATTTAAGAAAACTCTCTCTACTTATTATCACTCATATTTGAGGTGCCTCAGGCAAGTTTTGCAGATTCTACTCTGTTTTTACAGTTCATATTCAGCTCCTACTTAGACTATAAGAGTTAATTAATTCTTAACAGTTTTCTTCAACTCACTCGGGGTACTAATTTTAATTGGTAGATTTTTAAAAATGTTCGATTTTTTTAGGAGAATTCATACAGAATTGTATGGGACCCCACTTGTTCTTAATTCAGGTGAAAGTGTTATATAGATCTGGTCACCTAGTTTGAAACCCTGTTACACAAGAAATATCAACTAAGCAAAGGTCAATAGGTATATTCACATGTATCTTCCTTTGACCACTGGGTTAATTTTTCCATACAAAAATGGATCCATTGAGAACATGATTGTCTAAAATTGGATTATGATGATTTATAAATTCAGATACAACTTTATTCAAAGCACTGTTTGATACAATTCCACTTTTTATTGCTGGTAACTCCATTCTATTGAGTTACATAAATCACTTAAGTTAAAGCAAGTTTAATTGGATTGCACTGTGTCCCTAAACAACTGATTTTTATCCTAAAGAAAAGTAAATGTTAGCTTGTTAGAAGATAATTGCTGTGGGATATTAATGGCATATAGTTCTATTTATGTCTATCGATACCATATATATTTATGTGCAAAGTATTCAGTAATATTTTCAGAGTTTTCACAGTATGATAGGTGACTTGTATCAACTCTGAACTCCACTAAACTTAATATTTTCAAAAAAAAAAGAAAACATCAAGGAATACTGCATATACTAATGTTGGATTCTTCAAAAATTTTAAGTATAAAATGTGATCTAATATCTAGATGAAATGCATTTCAGAGTACTGAGTCATGAAAAATAAAAATGTAAGTTCAAATCAGCAGTGAAACACACAACCAAGTTTCTCAGTTATCTTATTTCAGGTGTCCTCTGCTTTGTGGATTGAATCTGGCAAAAAAGAAACTAGAGAAAATGACTATAATCTCATTCTTGGTTTTTACAAGAAATTTTGATGTCTCCTGAGGGAAAAATTTTCTGATGCAATGTATTTATTTAACAAATATTTATCATATGCCTATCATAGTCTAGACACTTTATTAAGTATTGGCAAAACAGTGGTGAATGAGATATTTTTTCTCCACCTTCAGGGATTCAATATTCTGGAGGGAAAGAAAGATTCAAAACAAACAGGCAGATGGGTTAAGTAATTGTACATTGTTGTAAGAGCCATGAAAAAAAAAAAACAAATAAATAAGGGACTTAGGTAATAATTAAGAGGAAGCTATTTTTGGTAGGGTGGTGAGGAAAAGCATCTCTGTCTTGCTGGCATTGACCTAAACCCTAAGGGGGAAAATGAACTGGCCAAATGAAGGTGAGTGAGCTGAGTTCAGGAATGAGAAGCGAGAAGGGGAAAAGCCTGCCAGGAAGAGGGAATGGAGAGAGACTACGCAAAAGCCTGAAAGGGAAGATGAGATTCATCTAGGGCTCTTAGAGGGAAGTGACCAAGGAGTAGAAGTGGCCAGGGTGAAGATGGAAAGAGGCTCATGCTAAATCATAAAGGGTTTTGGAGAGTGGAGTAAACAGAGTTCACCGGGAATCCACTGGAGGGTCTAGTCATAATAATGTCAATCTTATTTATATTTTAAATATTTATTCCAACTGATGGGGAGCAAGTGGATTGTGGCTAGGGTAAAAAAGGAATAGAAACTGTCTATTGGACTAGTCCAGATGCAATATGACAATGATTTTGATTAAGGAATGGCAATGATGATGGGGGAAAGTAAACGCATTCATGACATTTGAGAGGGGGGCTGTTACAGATTGGATGTTGGGGGTGGGTAGAAAAAAAGGAGGAATCAGGACTTTCTAGTTTGAGAAACTTGGTTAATTGTGGCACTAGAAAAACAAATCTGAGGGGACAAATCATGTACCTTGACTTGGGACATGTTGAGGTTGAAATGGCCATGAGACATCTAAGTGAAAACAGACATACAGATCCACATTTCAGAAGAAAAATTTGGTTTAGATTTAAAAGTGTTAGGTTAAACAAAAACAAAATAAAACAAAAGGGCTATCTCAGTGAAGGACTGTCTTAGCTCCAGCTGCTATAACAAAACACCATAGCCTATGTGCTTAAACAAGAAATATTTATTTCTCAGAGTTTTGGAAGCTGGGAAGACCAAGATCAGTGTACCCATGATTTGGTTTTTGGTAAGGGCTCTCTTGTAGACATGTGCTTTTTTTGCTGTATCTTTACGTGGTGGGGAGAGAGATCATCTCCCCAGTGTCTCTTCTTATAAAGACACCAATCCCACCAAAAGAACTCCACCCTCATGACCTTATTACCTCCCAAAGGCCCCCACTCCAAATACCATCACATTGGGGGATTAAGGCTTCAATATGTGAATTTGAGGGCACACAAACATTCAGTCTATAGCAAGGGCTCTGTTGAAATTTACTTAAAGAGATATGCTTCCTAGGAGTGCTTTCCAGCTCCCTCATGTAAACTGGTCCTTCTCGTAGGTCAGTGTCTTGATAGAAAGATTTTTCAGAATTTATATAGAAAAAATGCTCTTACTGCTGGAACATGTAAAACCTCTATGCATTGCCTTTATCAAAATAAATTTGGACTTATTTCCTGAAAACTTGTTCTGTGGCCAGCTTGGAAAAGAAAAACATTAAATATAAGCTGCTTCCCAAAGTGGGCTTTATAATGGTAAGAGAACATAGAAGAATAATATGAAAAGCTTTACTTATTAATATCTGATACAGATTATTGGTAGTAGGGTAGATCAGAGACGTGTTAGATTAATATGAATTCATTCAGACATCAAAGAGAAATCAGAATTAAAATGGGTTAAGAATGGTATTTTTGGATAAAATGGGATACTTATAAATTTAGGTTTGCAGGTTCAATTTTCATGAATTTTATTAAATTTTAAATGATTGGTTCAGTTTACTGTGGGTCTGCATATCACATCTCAGTGATTCACATGTGGTTCAAATATTATCAGACTGAATATCCTCCTTTTTTCTACCCATCCCCAACATCTAATCCATAATAGCTCACTGCTCAGCTCACTCATCAGAAATTACTTGGAATGAAGCAGCTAACTTAAATGTTATCAAATCTAAAATGAAAAATTATAAGTTTTTAATGTCATGTGTAATTAGACAACTCTCACTAATCTTTAAATATTATCAATCCCTGTTTAATTTAAATCTAGTCTGATTTTGAAGTCAGATTCCTGTGGGGCTCTCTGCCCCTTTCCAGAAGTCAGTACATATTCCTTTTTTCCACTTAAAAAGGACAGGGGGGTGTAATGGAAAACATGCTAGTTGGGAACACACAAGTTTTGATCTAGGTTAAATCACTGACTTGGTGTGTGATGGTGAACAAATCTCCTAGCATCTTATATTACTTAAAATTAGGGACTATGTTAAAAATTCCTTAAGAGCATGTCTATGTCTGAAGATCCATGAATATGACACTATGTCTTCTTCCATCTGTATAACTCTACAGTTTTAGCTGCTTAATGAAAAAATAAAAACAAAAATGTATTTGTGAGTTCTTATCCTTTCTTTCTTTTGGGAATTTGACTATAGGAAATGGTTCCCTAGCAACAGTTCAGCATATCTGTGAGTTTCAGGCTACTTTAGAAAATGGGGGCATATATGTTTCCAGAAAACATAACATCAAAAAACAACATAATATTTTATGAGTACTGGTTTCCTGGTTTTAATAATGTGTTATGGTTTGATAAGACATTAACATTGGGAACTCTCTGTACTGTATTTCCAACTTGTTCTGAGTTTAAAATTATTCCAAAATAAAAGGCTTTTTTTTTTTTTTTAAAGAAACTTGAATACCAGATAGAGGAATTTAACTTTAAAATTACTTTCAATAAACTTTACTAGAACTAATTTTATTCCACTACCTTCTATATCTTTTTAGTTATTTTATAACCATGACTTTTTCAGAATAAGGAAACATTAAAATTGAATTACTAGTAAACAAATCTGAGATCTGCTTGCCTTCTCCTTCTGCTCCAAGTACTTGTTGAATGTTTACTGTGTGATTGTATATGCAATAATGAGATGAGGAAATATTTTGGAATCAGATGGCTTAGGAATAACCACTGGTTTGAATGACTCAGTTTCCCCATTTAGAAAAACTGAGATAAAAATACCATTTCACAAGGATATTGTGTGAATTAAATAAGGCAGTACATGTAAAATCCACTAGGAAAGTGTTTGACATTTAGCAAGTTCATTGTAAAATGAGCCAAGAAATATGATGCATTGAAAAAAAAAATCATGAGGATGTCACTCCCTGGGATTTTAACTGGGCTATGGAACCAGACTAAAATCATAGCATGCAGTTTAGCCTTAATCCCTGAGCTGCTCTCTGATGATGATTATAATAGAGATAAAGATGAAACCAATGTAGTTAGCGTAATCAGGGGAGATATTGTGGAGGTGATTGGATTTAGCAAATATGCATTGTTGGCAACAAAACATATCTCAGTTACTTAAATCTTGCACTTTTCCTAATCTATAGAATGAATATCATTTGTAAAGTACCTTAAAGGTTTTTGTTGTTAAAGTCCCTCTATATAAAATGCACTATTACTATATCCACAAACTATAACTAAATCTCAAGAATTTGAGTGAATATTCCTGCTAAAGTCTTCAAGGTTAGCATTAGGAAATTAAAATGAATGATAATTAAACCTGTAGTAAACCCTGAAGACAGAGATCCATATTGTTAGCAGTGATACTTTTTTCTAACATCAGAATATTTATGAAATTATTTTTGGAGAAGAAAAATTGATTTGTCTTGCTCTGTTTATGTAGTTCTTATGTCATTCTTTCAATTTACAGCTTATAAAAATTACTTCCAGCTGGTTCTTTTGCTTTTGATAATTTTTAGGTGGCTATGAATATATGAAGGGGAATTTAATCTTTTCTTTCAATGGATTTGGTTAGGTTTTGCTTACAGAAATTCTTTTTGGAGTATTATTTTCATATATGCTCTTATGAGACTTAGATTATATGTCACTGAAAGTGATATATATATCACTTACATAATTACTTTTGCAAGGAAAGATTCAATTTCATGTAGGTAAACAGATAGTAATTGTAGTATTAAAACCATTTGGGATAAATCCAAGTATCCCTATTTATTTGCTTTTCCTGTATAAACTACTCAAAGCAAAAATAAAATTGAATAAAATAAATAACATAAAATAACATAAAGCTGTGTTTGGACATACAAAGGGAGATGAAGTAATTCATCCTATACAACTGTGAATTTGAATAATAACAATGCACATTCGCAAATAAGACTATCATTCTTTCTGCTCACTATTAACATAATAATCTTCAGATCTATAAAAAAATGTAATTCAAGCAAGATTTTATTTTCAGAAGACATGAATGGCTATTTTATAATAGTAATAAAATAATTTTTGGTGGTATGAATTCCCTTTTATTATGTTATGGTGCTTCCACTGATCCTTTCACATTCATATTACTATATAGAAAATTTTTTGAGCTGCCTCCTGATAGCTATATTTTTATGGAGCCCCTCCATTTCCCCCCAAGACACTGTGATAAGTACTTTATATGCTTGCTCAGGGTCAAACAAATGGAAAGTAATGGAACTGAGAAATTTATATTAATACTTACATTGTAAACCCATGCTGGTTATTATTCTAATTCTCTACAAATAGTTAAATAATTATATTTTTTATGAGAACAAAACTAAATCTTTTTAATGGTACAATTTATAAGTATTTGTATATTTTTTGTTTAAATTCAATTAGCCAGCATATAGTGCAACATTAGTTTCAGATGAAAACTCAGCAATTCATCAGTTGCATATAACACCCAATGTTCACTGCATTATGTGCCCTTCCCAATACCCATACAGTTAAGTTTCTCATGGTTTTTTATCCCTCTCTGATTTCTTCCCATTCTGTTTTCCATCCCTTCCTCTATCATCCTCTATGCTCTTTCTTACATTCCGTATATGAATGAAACCATGTGATAATTATCTTTCTCTGATTGATTTATCTTGTACAGCATAATACCCTCCAGTTCCTTGTTGTAAATGGTAAGGATTCATACTTTCTGGTGGCTGAGTAATATTCCATTGTATATATATACCACATCTCCTTTATCCATTGATCTGTCAATGGAATCTGGGTTCTTTCTATAGTTGGGCTATTGTGGACATTGCTTGCTAAACACTGGGGAACATGTGCCACTTTGGATCATTATATTTTTATTTTTGGGATAAATACCTAAGAGTGCAATTGCTGGGTCATAGGATAGCTCTATTTTTAACTTCTTGAGGAACCTCCGTACTGTTTCCAGAGTGGCCCATACCAGCTTGCATACAAAAAGCATGCAGTGAGTATCATTCTCAATAGGGAAAAGCTCTCAGTTTTTTGGTCAGAAACATGACAGCGATGCCCATTCTTACCACTTTTGTTCAACATAGTACTAAAAGTCCTAGCCTCAGCAACCAGACAACAAAAAGAAATAAAAGCTATTCAAATTGGCAAAGAAGTAGTCAAACTCCCACTCTTTGCAGATGACGTGATATTTTATGTGGAAGTCCCTAACTTGCAAGGGAAGACAAACTTAGCAGCAGATCTTTCCAGAGAAATATGGCAGGTCAGAAGAGAGTGGCATGACATTTTTAGTGTGCTAAATGGGAAACATATGCAGCCAAGTATAGTCTATCCAGTAAGACTAACTTTCAGAATAGAAGAAGGGATAGTTTCCCAGACAAACAAAAACTAATGGAGTTCATGACCACTAAAGTAGCCCTGTAAGAAATAATCGAGGGGACTCTTCAAGTGGGAAAAAGACCAAAAGTGACAAAGACTAGAAAGGAATAGAGAAAATATCCAGAAACAATGACAAAACACATAATAAAATGTGTCCGTAATTTTATGTCCGTATTTACTTCATATATCCGTAATTACTCTGAATATGAATGGAATCAATGCTCCAATCAAAGGACATAGGCTGTCAGATTGGATAAAAAACAAGACCCATCTGTATGCTGCCTACAAGAGACTCATTTTGGATCTAAAGACATGTGCAGATTGAAAGTAAAGAGATGCAGAAATAGTTATCATGCAAATGATGTCAAAAGAAAGACTGAATAGCAATGCTTTTATTAGACTAGATTTTAAACCAAAGACTGTAATAAGAGATAAAGAAGGGCACCACATCTTAATTAAGGGGTCTATCCAACAAATAGATTTAACAATTATAAATATTTATCCTCCCAACTTAGGAGCATCCAGATATATAAAGCAATAGCAAACATGAAGGAACCAATTGAAAATAACACAATAATGGTAGAGGACTTTAGCACGCCACTTACATCAGTGAACAGATCATCTAAGCAGAAAATCAACAAGGAAACAATAGCTTTGAATAGCACACTAACCGATAGACGTAACAGATATATTCAGAACATTTCATTCTAAAGCCGGAGAATACACATTCTTTTTTACTGCACATGGGACACTTTCCAGAACAAATCATACAATAGGTCATAAATCAGGTCTCAATGAATACCAAAATATTGAGACCATATCATGCTTATTTTCTGACCACAGGGCTGTGAAACTTGAAGTCAACCACAAGAAAAAATTTGTAAAGACCACAAATACATGGAGGTTAAAGAAAATCCTACTAAAGAATGAATGGGTCCACCAGGAAATTAAAGAAGAAATAACAAAATACATGAAAACAAATTAAAATGAAAACACAAATAAATTAAAAAAAAACAAACACAAACTTTTGGGATGCAGCAAAAGGGGTCTTAAGAGGGAAGTATATAGTAATACAGACCTACCTCAAGAAGCAAGAAAAATCTCAAATACACAACCTGAACTCTTAAAGGAGCTAGAAAAAGAACAACAAATGAAGCCTAAAGCCATCAGAAGAAGGGAAATAATAAAGATGAAGCAGAAATAAATGATATAGAAACAAACAAACACACAGTAGAACAGATCAATGAAACCAGCAGCTGATTCCTTGAAACAGTTAATTGACAAAACCCTAGCCAGACTTATCACAAAGAAAAGAGAAAGGACCCAAGTAAATAAAATCACTAATGAGAGAGGAGAAATCACAACCAACACCACAGAAATACAAACAATTATAATATTATGAAAAATTACATGCCAACAAATTGGGCAATCTGGAGGAAATGGATAAATTCCTAGAAATATAAACTACCAAAACTGAAAGAGGAAGAAATAGAAATCTTGAACAGACCTATCACCAGCAATGAAATTGAATCTGTAATCAAAAATCTTCCAACGACCAAAAGTCGAGGGCCAGATGGCTTCTCAGGGAAATCTACCATTTATCTATCTATCTACCTATCTATCTATCACCTATCATCTTTCATCTATGATTTTATTTATTTAGTTAATTTATTTTTTTAAGATTTTATTTACTTATTTGACAGAGAGAGACACAGCAAGAGAGGGAACACAAGCACGGGGAGTGGAAAAGGGAGTGGGAAAGCCTCCCACTGAACAGGGAAGCTGATGTGGGGCTCAATCCCAGGACCTTGGGATCATGACCTGAGCCAAAGGCAGATGCTTAATGACTAAGCCACCCAGGTGCCCCTATGATTTTACTTATTTTAGAGAGGGAGAGAGAGAGTCAGCACATGTTTACATGAGCACGAGGGAGGGAAAGGGACAATCAGACTCCGTGCTGGTGCAGAGCTTGATGTAGGGCTTGATCCCATGACTCTGAGATCACAAGCTGAAATCAAGAGTTGCATGCTTAACTGACTGAGCCACCCAGGTGCTCTGTCTACTAAACATTTAAAGAAGAGTTAATACGTGTTCTCAAACTATTTCAAAAAGTAGAAATGGAAGGAAATCTTCCAAATTCATTCTGAGACCAGCACTGCATCTGATTCCAAAACAAGACAAAGACTCCACTAAAAAAGAGAACTACAGACCAATATCCCTGATGAAGATGGATGCAAAACTTCTTAACAAAATACTAGCAAATTGATTCCAACAGTACATTAAAAGGATCATTCACTACTTCAAGTGAGATTTAGTTCTGGTTGCATGGGCAATTCAATATTCACAAATCAATCAATGTGATACACCACATTAATAAAAGAAAGGATAAGAAGCATATGATCCCCTCAATAGATGCAGAAAAAGCATTTGACAAAATACATCTGTTCATGATAAAAACCCTCAACAAAGCAGGGATGGAGGGAACATACCTCAACACCATAAAGGCCATATACAAAACCCCCACAGCTAATATCATCCTCAATGCAGAAAAAAAAAAGTGGAGAGCTTTTCCTCTAAGGTTAGGAACATGACAGGGAAGTCTATTCTCACCACTATTAATTAAAATAGTACTGGAAGTCCTTGCCTCAGCAATCACACAACAAAAAGAAATAAAATGCATCCAAATCAGCAAAGAGGAAGGCAAACTTTCATTATCTGTAGAAGCTGAACTCTAGGTAACAAAATGAGGGTACATGCACACATATAAGTATATGGTAATCTCTTTTACTATGCATACATATTGTATATCATGTTCTATTTCTCTGGAGAACCCTGATAATGAATATACTTTGTAATTCATTTTTTCTCGGTTTTATGTGTGAAAGTACTGTCCCACTCTAATATTTGGTAAATTATTCAGTAATAATTTCTACGTTTCATATTAGGACTTTATTTTCTTTTATTGCATTTAAATATTTAGGGAAAATAAAATTTCTATGTGTGTACATACATACATGTAAGAGAGAAAGGGTTTCAACTATATTTTCTTTCAAATGATTGATTATATCAGGGTTATTTCTTTTTGAAGGTTTTAAAAAATATAATACATATAATTACTTGTAACATTTCCAAGTGTTCCAAAAAGTACAAAAAAAGAAAGTTAAAAAAAAATCTCACCAGTTAGAAATGACTTTTGTATCTGTTCATGAACATTATACTAGATGTTTCTCCTTGTGTACATACAGATCTGCAGAAATAGGAAAGAAGGAAGCAAGGTGGAAGCAATGGGAAAAGGAAAAGAAAGAAGAAAGCTATAAGGAAAATAGGGAGGAAACATGTTCCATTCTATTATGCAGGCCATATTTTTACTTAAAGTTTTCTTTTAATTTTTTTAAAAAGAAGAATCTGAAGAAAAACCAAAATAACTGTTTCTTCATCAATTAGAATAAGTTTCTGTTCTGTCAGGGTCTGAGAAACAGAATAAATGGGTAAATAGATAGGTTAGAGAATGAGAAAGGGATGGAGGGAACAAGGGAGAGAGAAAAAGATTCATTTCAAGGAATTAAGTTCACACAATTGTTGGTAAATCTGAAATCTGTAGGGCAGATTGGTAGGTTGGAAACTCAGGTAGGACTTGATGCTACAGGATCGAGGCAGAATTTCTTTTTGGGAAAATCTCAGGCTTTGTTCACAAGATTTCATTTGGTTCAATAAGGGGTCTTTAATGGTAATCTCCTTAAAGTCAACTGATTATATATGTTAACTACATCTACAAAATATGTTAACAGAAACAGTGAGATTAATAAATTTGGTTAAATTAGTGCTATAGTCTGTATGTTTCTAAAAGGCACTACACTTAAAAAGATAATAAAGATTATAGACTGAAATTCTTAGATACTTATATTATACATTTTTACTTAAATATTTTCATAAAAGGTAGCATATTGGCCTAGTTTCATTTTCCCTATTTCCCCCATCTTACTTTCCCTTAATTCATCTTAGTTATATTATTATTATCTTGTTGTTAAGGTTTATATGTTTAAATATATTTAAGTTAATATATATTTTAAGGTTCATAAACATAATCGCATAGTTTTCTAAACCTGATTTTATATTCAAGTTGACTTATTACTTGTTCCTCTTCTTATTCATTGTCTTTCTCTTCCTAAATTATTTAACTCATGTCTTGGTTGGATTTCATACTCAAGTGTGTTTGTTTTATTTTTATTTATTTTATTTATTTATTTTTTGAAATATGTCTTTTTTTTTTAATTTTTATTGGACACACAGAGAAAGAAAGCACAAGTAGGCAGAGAAGCAGGCAGAGAGAGAGGAGGAAGCAGACTCCCCACTGAGCAGAGAGCCGGATGCGGGGCTCGATCCCAGGATGCTGAGATCATGACCTGGGGCTGAAGGCAGAGGCTTTAACCCACTGAGCCACCCAGGTGCCCAGTTCGTTTTATTTTTAAAGATAGCCTCTGTTTTTTAATTTCTTACATACTTGTACATGTTGTTCTGGGCATCATATTCTTGGATCATACTTTCCGTCAACATTTTATATATTTTGTTAGTTTCCCGTGGCTGTCCTAACAAATTACCAGAGTTGGTGACTTAAATAAAGAAATTTATTCTCTCACAGAGCTGAAGGCTAGAAGCCTGAAATCCACCAAGGCTAAACTCCCTCTAGGGGGTCTAGGGTGGAATCTGTTCCTTGCTTCTTGCCGCTCCTGACGACTGCTTCAGTGTTCCTGGGCTTACATTTATATCACCCCAGTTTCTGTTTCTATCTCCACAGCACCTTCTTGTCTGTGTGAAATTTCCACCTGTCTTCATGTAACAGACACTTATAATGGCATTTAGAACCCACCTGGATAATTCAGGGTAATCTCATTTGAAAATTCTGAATTTAGTCAAATCTTATCAACATGTTTTTTTTCCAAATAAAATAACATTTATACATTTCATGTATTAGGACTTGGTATCTTTGGATGACCAGTACTTAACCTACTGCACACATTAACCCACTTTACTTTGGCATTGAGTATTGCCATAAAGTAGTCTGAAGTAAATCAGTTTTTAATTAGTAAATTATTTAGTTTTCTTGCCTAGATGCATATTAGATTCATTCCTTATTTTTGAAGTCCATTATTATCTCAACATAACACTAGAATGCTATATCAATGGATGGGCTGCTCTTTTAATCTAAATCTCAAGTTTCTTTCATTATTTCAAGGAAAGTTTTATTAAATCCTGAACACTTTTTTTCTGTTGCATTTTTTCACTCTTCTGCAGACATATTATGTGTATACTCCATGTTTATAATTTTTTATGCATTTTCATGGATATGTCTTGTGGTGGTTTTTTTCTGATTATTGTTTACTCCTTCACAAAGGTGACTACTTGTTGAAGAATTAAGTGAGCAGAGGTGAGGGCAAACTAAAACAGTCCACGGCTCTGACACATATTGGTTGCCTTGTGTGAATTCTCACTAAACCTGTTAATTTTATTACAATTCCCCTAATATTCTGCTATTTAAGCAAAATTTTTGGAAGACCCTCACTCTGTTTGGAGTTTCAGCCAACACTTTATTTTTCCTTGACTCAACTTCTTCCAGGCTTGGTTGTTGTCTAAAATCATGTTATTCCTTTATCCACCATTGGGATTTTTTGTCGTATTGTCTGCATGAATATTTGTGTAGTTATTATTATTTTTTAATCAACTGACTTCTGTTATTTAAATTAATTTTTCTAAGGAGGAGACCTTGTATCACCATTAATCTTTATGAGACAAGGATCACTTTCCATGAGAAGTAACAGTAAAATAATACAGAGAAAACATACATTGCTTCTGAAGGCCTGCCTACACTTTGCTAGATGAGTTTGACACATTTAAATGAGATGGTAAAGAAATACTATTGTCAAACAAAGAGCATCTTTAAACCTCAGAAGGATCAAAAAGAACTGAGGAAGAAATAACTGTGACTCAGCTAGAACAGCTGCACTGTTTCACTGCTTAATGTGTGTGTGTTCTTGCAAAATTTGAAGACAAGTTTCTACTACTAAAAGGTTTAAATTCACTGTTTTAGATCATATCTACAACTTTAAAAGATAGAAACTTAAGAAAGTATGCTTAATTTCTCAGTTTTCAGAGGAAGTATTCACTAGATGCTGTCTCTTTCTTGGTAGTTTCAAAGAATAGTGTGTAGATATATATATATAAAGGTAGCTATCAAATTTCAGAATATATATATATGAATATATATATTTAACTTATTAAAATTCAAAGATTTTATTTTGGGTTAAAAAAGCCATCTTCAAATATACACTATTATTATATATTATTTCTTACATGGAGATGTATCTCAAACTATACAAAGTTTAAAAATAAAAAATGGTCAAGGATATACTGGGCAAACACACATAAGACAGGCCATACAATCTGGCAATGGTGCATCTATTTATTCAATTAATTTGAAAACATTTCCACTGAAAAACCTGCATGCAAATGTTTATAGAAGCTTCATTCATAACTGACAAAAGCTTGAAGCAACCAAGATTTCTTTCACTTCTTGAATAAACAAATTTGGATACATTCATGCAAGTGAATATTAGTCAGCTATAAGAAGAAATCAACTATCAAATCACAAAATGATATAGTGCATATGGCTAAATGAAGGGAGTCAGAAAGACTGTATACTGTATTATTTCAATTTTATTACATTCAAGAAAAGGCAAACTACAGAGATTACAGAAAGATCATTACTTGCTAATTGTTTGTGAAGAGTTGGTCAGGGTGAAATAGATGAAGCTCAGGGAAATTTTTTTTTTTTTTAAAGATTTTATTTATTTATTTGACAGAGAGATCACAAGCAGGCAGAGAGGCAGGCAGAGAGAGAGGAGGAAGCAGGCTCCCCTAGAGAGCAGAGAGCCCGATGCGGGGCTCGATCCCAGGACTCTGAGATCATGACCTGAGCCGAAGGCAGCGGCTTAACCCACTGAGCCACCCAGGCGCCCCAGGGAAATTTTTATGGTGGTAAAATTATGCATGGTACTTTAATGGTGGTTACAGAATACTATGTATTAGTCAAAACCTTTGCAGCACAAAGAATGAAACTTAGTTTGTTTGCATTGCTAAAATATCATTTAGTAGGTCAGGGGATCCCAGGAAGGAATGCAGAATATGAGTAAGCAATTTAACTTTGCTACAAATATATCAATCTCAATGGAGAGGTGTAGGGGGGAGGGAAGTGTGGACATAAGCAAATTCAGAAATACTTAGTCTGTAAGACAAAAGGCTAAACAAATAATACATAAACACTGTATTGTAATTGTTAAAGTTATTTTCCATGGGCTATGACATTTTCATATTTTTATACATGTACAGTGGAATTGAACAATTAAGTAGATGACAGTTGATGGGAGCCATGTTTCTCATAGTTGGAATGTATGCTAACCCATTTATTTACACATATCTGTAACTCTGTGTAATAAATGTATTTGTTGCAATGCCTGAAATGCATGGGTTAGTATATACACTTGAACTTTCTTACCCTGTCAGCTGAAAAAGCTTAGACGTTAAGGACACCCCAGTTACGATAAACATGCCTAATGCTCAAACTATCCATATTGGTTTCCAGTACCATTTGTCTTAGAAGGTACCAGAGTTCTTGGAGAAAAGGCTGATTCTAGGACTGTGGCAGGAAATATATAAGGTGAATCTGGAGCCTCTTTTCATGCCAGAAAGTAGGGAAGTGCTAACCACAACAACAACAACACAACAGAATTGGGAGTATATCAAAGGGACACAGGAGCCAAATGAAAGTGCTCCCAGTGGCAAAACAGAAATAATTTGAGCAACAAAAAAAAAAAAAAAAAAAAAATTGGATTTTAATTCAAAGTGTAAATTAAACATCTATGAGTCTATACTGATATAACTGATTGAATAAAAAATAAATGGGGGAGAATACACAAATCTCCTATGAAGAAGCATTTTGAATAACTTTATATAGACACTGCACTCTTAGGGAGATGGAGTATAACTATCAACTACTTATTTGTGGATTGTGATTAATAACTTCCATCCAAAGGATATAATGTGGAGATGGCAAAATAAAAAATCACTTTACAGTGGAGAAAACTGGCAAATGCTATCTCAGCTAGGTGATCAAGGTTAATATCAGCAATTGTGAATCCTCTTGATAGTATGTATCTTAATATGGTATGACAAAAATGGCACTTTATTTCTGTGATCTTCCTGCCCAAATTCCATAACTCTAGTCTAGCCATGTGAAATATCAGATAAATCTCAAGTGAGGAACATTCCACAGACTCCCTGACTAGTTTGTTGAAAACGCTCAACATGGTCAAATAACAAGAAAACTCTTAACCAAGTGGAGACTAAGAGACATAATAAACATAATGTGGTATCCTGGATGGAATCCTAGATTCAAAAAAGACATTATGGGGGCGCCTGGGTGGCTCAGTGGGTTAAAGCCTCTGCCTTCGGCTCAGGTCATGATCCCAGGGTCTTGGGATCGAGCCCCGCATCAGGCTCTCTGCTCAGCGGGGAGCCTGCTTCCTCCTCTCTCTCTCTCTGCCTGCTTCTCTGCCTACTTGTGATCTCTGTCAAATAAAAAAAAAAAAATCTTAAAAAAGACATTATGAAAAAAATAAGGCAGTATGAATAAAGTATAGATTTTAGGTAATAATGTATCTTTATTGGTTCATTAATTGTGAGAAATATATTAATTTAAGATGCTAATACTAAGCGAACTAGGTAAGTGTATCGTAACTCTGTATATTCTCTTTATAATTTTTTGTTAAGTCTAAAATTATTCTAAAGTTAGAAAGTTAGTTAAAAATAAGAGGAGAGCAGAGACAATTTATATTGCGTGGATATTGTCAATCAGAAGTGAATGGGTTGTTAAAGAGGAGAGAAAGTACACCAGTTTTCTATTGCTGGGTACCAAGTGCCCCAGACTTAGTGGCCTAAAAACAAACATTTCATCAGGTTCATGAATTCTATAATCAGGAATTAAGAAGCAGTTCAGTGGGACAGCTTATCTCTACCCCATAATGTCTGAAGAACTGATCTGGAGAGACTTGGAAGTTGTACGTGACCCAACAATTGTGGACAGGAAACATCTGGTCTTCGTTACTCACATGTCTGTGTGTCATACTGCTTGTTAGCTGGGAATTCAGCTGGGAGCTTGGACAGTACATGCAGTCTCTCAGTGTGGCTGCTTGAGCTTCCTCACAACATGATGGCTAGATTCCAAAACCACACATCTCAAAATATCGAGGTTAAAAGTTGTATCTCCTTTTATGAACTAGCCTCCTAAGTTATATAATGCCATATCTATTATAGTCACAGCCCACCCAGGTTTAGTGAGACATCATTGTCACCTCTTGGTGGAAGGATTGTCAATGTCACATGGTATGAAAAGCACGTGGTATGAGTGATGTTGTTGCAGATATCTTTGGAAAATATCTGCAATATGAAGCCATGAAAGTAAGTTATCTTATACGATGACAATACATTTAGTAGCAACTAAAACATAATTAGAAGCATTGAAATTTAATTTTGGGATTTCTGTCTTTAATAACCTATCTAGGAGCCTTTTAAAGGTTCTAAAAGAGAGGCCTCACTTCAAGAGAAATTATTTTGGGCAGGCACACTAGTTGAGTGGATCCAGACCCACTGTTTTAGAGATGATCCTACATGAAGAAAAGTTTGTGGAGTTTCAAGAAAACTGACAGGAAACTGCAGAACTATAGAAACATTTTTATTCTTTCACTTGTACAAGTGAGAAGAGCTAATGCTGAAAGTAAGTAGAATTAAGGATTCAAGGAAGGCTGAATTACACAAATAACCCGCTGACAATTCTGTTGTCTCACTGTGGAGCCTCCATTGTATTATATTGCTAGGAGAAGTGTCACATATAACTGAATTGTAAGAAATTAGAGGGAGAGGAAGACATGATCTAGTTAGCTTCACCTTTGAAATGTGCCCAGTAGGTATTCTGGAGGAACTTGACTGATAGATAAAGGATGAGGAAAATGATTTGGAGTTAATCTGGGCATATGTGTTCTACATCTGAGGAATTGCTGATGCATTACTTATCACACTGGCTTATATCATTTAAATTTTTATTAATTTTTTTATTGTTGAACAAGAAAAAGATTTGAATTTTAGAAATTTGCAAAATTACATTGAACAAAAGACATTAATAAATGTAAAAGGAGAAACTCAAAGTAGACTATAGAAAAGCAATAAAAATAATAAAGTATATTCCCAAATAAAGTATAAAAGGAGAAATTCCCAAAATACACACTTTAACATTAGGAATATAACTAGTAGTCTATAGAAAAACAGACATTTAAGATGATATTATATATGCTGTTCAAAGACCCTGAAGTGAGCTTTTTTCTTATAAACTATAAATTATAATAAATGATACAAGATGATGTAGAGAACTAGAATAGGGTCATGATTATCAGAGGATTGTGAAAAAAGTTGACAAAAATTTTGTGCTCCACCAAGTCATTTATGATATTCACTTTGCTGAATTCACTAATGAGAACTTCTAGAATAGCACTATCCAGCAGAAATATTGATGTGAACACATATATAATGTGAACTACATATGTAATTTAAAAATTTACAGTAGACATGTTAAAAAGTAGAAAGATGAAATTAATAAATTGTATGTAAGTTGGTATATCCAAAATATTATTTTGAATACTTAATCCATCTAAAATTATTAATAAGATATTTTATATTCCTTTTTACATGTTAAATCATTAAAATCAGTATTTTATACAGCACATTCAACATGGATTTGCCATGTGTTAAGTACTTACTAGCACCATGACTGCTGCACTGAGCAGTGTAGTTCTAAATGGTTAAGTAACATTGCTTTTTCTTGGGAGGGGGTGGCCAGATGGCTTTTACTTGGCTGTTTTATTTATGTTAGCAGAATAAAACACACATGCACATTTTTTTTTTAAAAAATTGGATGTTTGAACATAATTTGAGGATAATTTTAAGAATTCTTCAAATGGGCACTTGGGTGGCTCAGTTGGTTAAGCATCTGTCTTCAGCTAAGTTCCTGTTCCCAGGGTTCTGGGATTTTCTGGTTTTGGGCTCCCTGCTCAGTGGGGCATCTGCTTCTTCCTCTCCCTCTGTCCCTCTGCACTGCCTGTGTGCTCTCTCTCTCTCTCTCTCTCTCTCTCTATCTGCTGGCTGTCTCTCTCAAATATGTAAATCTTAAAAAAAAAAGAATTCTATAAACAAATTGGTAATGCATGTTTCTTTTTAAGAGAGAGAGGAAAAGAAGAAGAGAGAGAAATTTTTTCCAATGTTCACTTTGGCTCTAGGGAACCATGCAACTTTAGGTAAGAAGCTTAGTTTCCTAAGGTTCAGTTCAGAAATTAGGAGATCCTTGCAATGTGAAATTTAGGCAAGATCAGACTTCCAAAATTCCATCATTCTTGTGCCACTTGGGTACTATATGTATGCATATATCTATATATCTACCTGTCTATCTATCTATCATCTTTTGAGACTGAAAACTCACCTTTAAGATTCTGTCAAAGGTATAAAATGGCAGTCACATTCTACTTAAATAGTCAAAGTACAATTGAAGATGGAAATGCAATTAACACTACCACCCATGTGTTAACCTAATCATTGGGGAATGGAAGCCTACCTCATGGAAAGTGTTATCAGGAGTTTGTATTTCCACATAGAGAATGAGGAGAGTTTGGGGGAAATGTTTTTAATTCTGTTTTTGACTTTGGTCATGGAAATTGTCATTTCTCTTCAGTCACATTTGCAGCTCACATTTACATTTGACCATTTAGAAGCAGTGTTGAATGTCTCTGGCATTAGTACCATTTCGGGTTTATGTTAAATATTTTCAGAGTTTGAAATAGCACTGATGTTTTCTCAGCATAGCCCTTTTGCTCTCTGGAACATTACATTTGTACAAGAATAATGGTGGTATGAAGTAGGTAGCTATTCCAGAAGGTGGCACAGAAATTGAATTTAGACATATGTAGGCAATGTTATTTAGAATATATGATGATTTCAAACAGCAATTCTCAAACTTTATTTAATGGCTCTTTCAGAAAGGCAAACCATCCTGGACCATATGCTTATTTCCTATATTTACTGATCAGAATAAAAGCAACACCTAAAATCTCAAAACAAGTGCAGAAAATGTTGGTTTTGGTGAAACATCAGTGAGGGGTTGCACCTTGTTAAATATTGAAAGTGAATTATTCAGATGAGAATGCAAAGTCCAGGGGCACCTGGGTGGCTCAGTCAGTTAAGTGTTTGACTCTTGATTTAGGCTCAGGTCATAATCTCAGGGTCATGAGATTGGCTCCATTCCTGGGTCCATGCTGGGCATGGAGCCTGCTTAAGATTCTCTGTCTTCCTCTGCCTCTCCGACTCCCACTTGAGCCTGTCTATACTCTGTATAAAACAAAACAAACAAAACTAAACAAAAAAACAACAACAAAGTCCAGATCTCATTTTCTAGAGATCAGATTATTTAGAGAATCCTCATGGACCATCAGTCACATGGTTAGTTCCAGGAAGGACTCTTCAACAGTTGATTTGTTTGCTTTTTTTTAGACAATCACTGAATCACTGAGCTGGACTTGAACACAAAATGTTCTGGATTTGAGGACTGGCAGTGATGTCAACTCTGATTAGGATCAAACTAGCTTTCATTTAATTTACCTTCCAGTTGGAAACTGAGCTTTGTCACAGGTATGAGGTGGTTAAGGTTATAAATGTAGCTAGTCAACAACCTGCAGCTAGCCAACATCTCCTTTGTTCCTTAGGGAGGTGAACCTAAAGCACAGGGTCCAGAAAGCCCATGTGGAGGGAAAAACTCTCTAAGTCAGAGAAATTCTGAACTTTCCCATGGCAAGGGGGAAATGCCAGCATGCAAGAATCTACTGGACTATTGCAGAAGATGCAAATGTAGTGGTTTTCAAATCTTAGCATCAGAGTCAACTAGAGCTCCTATTAGAGCACTGATTGCTGGGTCCATATCTACGGTTTTCTGATTTAGTAGGTCTGAGGTAGGCCTAAGGGTAGCCTTTCTATTAAGTTCCCAGGTAGTGCTGATATTGCTGGTCCTGGGACTACACACTGAAAACCACAGTTCTGGAGTGACCTATTTTCATGTTTCCTTTAGTTAGTCATCAACTCCACCTCAATGTAGACTACCAGATGCTGTCTGGGAGAAATTATAACAACTAATATGTACATTGTGGACAAAGACATTACATTCAAATTGGTCCTACCAGAATTAAGACTTATCTAGATAATTCAGGCTCAAGTCCACTTTTCTCTCAGTTGCACAAGGAGAATCAGGCTGTTTGATCAGCAGTTTTTAGAAATGCTATTGGCCATGACAGTTTTTAGCAATATAAATAGCAGACTCATAATCTTTGCTCATGAATATTAATTTGCATCAGGAATTTTAGAAGGTCAACCAGTTTGTCATTGAATTCATGATCACAGTGAATACAATGAATGCATTTATAGAGGCAGCAGTAATAGAAACACTGAAGATTGTCCAGTAAAATGTTCTTTTTGTTAACCAAAACAGGACATGGTCTCATGATCCACATTTAATATGGTGGTGATGAAGCACTAATCCAGTAAGGGGACTGAGTTAAATTTGTTTAGCCCTAATGTTAAAAATAACTAACAAATAGTTATTGTGAAAGTATTTTTGAGTAAGAGAGAATTCTATGTAAGAAAATTTGGCCAGAGGAAAGTAATTAAAGATGAACTTTTTCTGAAACAGATTAAGAACTAGTTTAAAATACAAGTCAAACTTAAACTTTTTTTGTAAATTTAAAAAATGTCTTGACAGTATTTTTCAGATACTTAAGGGTATCTAATTGCTGCAGGATCTAAATTACACGAATTCAGGTCTTTCTTTTAACAGTTCTCAGGGGATGGTTTTTAAATTCATTTTTAATTAGAGTTTTAAATAATCTACACATAAAATGCCCATTTCCTGAGTTATTCTTTGTATAATCAAATTAGAAATGCCAGCAATTCCTTGAGATTTCCAATTAAAGTTTCAAATAAGAATAGGCTAGTTTGTAGAGGTATTCAAAACAACTTGCGAAGAAACAGTCTCATGCTATCAGAATCAATTCTTTCAAAAGGCATGTCTTTGAAGAAAAACTTGAGAAATTGATGGTTTAAACAAATTCTTTAAGTGTATACTTTGATCTACTTTTGGTAAAATTCCAAAAATCTTTAAACAATCTTGAACTTTTATGGAAATTTCAAGGACAGGTTCCTCATATCTTTTTTCTGTCCATAATCCAGTGAAATTCCACAAAATGAACATAAATATTTTGCTGAAATCTAGAAGGAAAAAAGACAATCTCATTTACTTGGCATGTGATAACCAAAGAGCTCATTAAAAATGAATCATTTTGTCTAAGATAATTCCTGCAATGGGAAGTAATAGTAGGACAATCATTATTTTCATATTTTATCCCTGTTTGTTACATGAGACTTATTTTGTATATGGAATAATGATGATTTGTTTAAAAACTTATTTATGAAATAAATATTTATTGAGTATACTATGTGTCTAGCACTTTCTGAAACTAGGGATAAAATATTAAAAGGGATAGACATGGCCTCTGCCCTCATGGAACACATGTCATAGGGGGGAATACAGTCAATATGCAAATAAAAAATAACAATTGCAAATTATGATAAATGCTATGATGGAAACAATGCAGTGGCTATTAAAGAGAAAAAAATGGAGAAGCATAGTAATTTAGAAAGATGGCTAAAATGGCTGCATTGGGAGGGTCAGATTTAATGCAAAGTAAAGAGAAAGAGTATGGACAAAGGCAGAAAAAATCCAGCTCCTTTCAGCTGTGCTGCATGTTTGTAGTCTGAGGTTAACTTAAACTTTACCTCTAAGACTCTGAATTGATTCAGATTTAGCTACTGTTCTTCAGCCATACCAGTATTAATGTTGAATGAATGAGGGGCCCAAGTTTCAACTCATGTACATTCTTTCTACCTAACCACTATAAGTTTGAACAGTTTATAGGAAATAGATGCTGATGGAACAGGAGTCTTGTTTCTTCACTCCCAGATACTAAATGAAAGTGAAATCATAGGCAGGAAGCTGATCCTTGACCTGAGATTCCGCTCTGGTTCTTTATTCCAAACAGAGCTCCTTACCTTGTTTCTACCCTTTCCTATTCAAAGATACTCTTTTTTCCCCCTCAGGGTTGTAGAGGTTGTATTTATTGTTATGAATTATTTTGAAAACTTATTACCGCATGCACACTGCTAAAAAGAACCCATAAAAGTATAAATGTTAAAATCCCCTTTATAATTTTCAATTATATAATTAATATTTATTTATAATTAATGATTATATAGCTACTAACTTTAATTAATTATAATTAATAGTTATACATCTTAACTACTAATTAGTTTTATATTATTTCAGACCAGTTGTGCATGCACATACATACTGAGGACATATATTCAAATCTATATATTCATTTATTTTATTTCATTAGATTACACTAAGACAAGCATGGTAGTAAGCAATCTAAAAAGTGTCAGTGATAGGGGCGCCTGGGTGGCTCAGTGGGTTAAAGCCTCTGCCTTTGGCTCAGGTCATGATCCCAGGGTCCTGGGATCAAGCTCCGCATCGAGCCCCGCACGGGCTCTCTGCTCGGCGGGGAGCCTGCTTCCTCCTCTCTCTCTGCCTGCCTCTCTGCCTACTTGTGATCTCTCTCTCTCTCTGTCAAATAAATAAATAAATAAATAAAAAGTCTCAGTGACTTAAAACAAGAGTTTAGTTGTCTTATTCGCACAATATGTCTTTGATGGGTTGGCGGAGATTTGTTCTTTGTAATCCCACAGAGACTTTAGCTAAGGGATCAGGTGCCTTGTGGGGCCCTCTTCACCATAGTGCTAGAATGATAGAACTCTTAATGTCTCAAACCAGCAAGTACATGCTTTGGCCCAGAAGTGACCCATGCCGCTTCCCCTCAACAAGTTACTAACTAGTTGTGTTTCCACCTAACTGTGAACAGCCAGGAACTGTAACTGAACTGAGTCTAGAAGATGAAGATTAAGAAATATTTGGAGAGGGGCACCTGGGTGGCTCAGTCAGTGAAGTGTTTGCCTTCAGCTCAGGTCATGATCCCAGGATCCTGGGATCGAGTCCAGCAGGGAGGCCCTTCTCCCTCTGCCTGACACCCCCACCCTGCCCCCCGCTTGTGATCTCTCTCTGTCAAAAAAAATAAAATCTTAAAAAAAAAATTTGGAGACAAAGGATCTAGGGATGGTCACAGTGTTCCCTTATTTACTTCTTTCATTCAAGAATATGCCACATAGAATGAAGCCATCCTGAAATCAAGGAGGGAGAGTTGACTCAAATTAAAACTGACTTCGAATACCAATTTAAGAATATATTGATACTAACCAACTCTGGTGCTCATTCAGATGCATATTCAGCTGTCAGCTCAATTAGGTGTTATCACTTAAGTGTGGGTGGCTGACTTCAAAGTATGAGGTAATGAGGGAAGATGTCTGCTAGTCAGAAAACAGGTTTCATGCTAAGAACTCATCAGGGTTTGATCTCACAAGGTAAAACTCTCATTGAAATGTTTACAGACTCTTGCTTGTACATGGGTGATTGTGCTAAGATTTATTTGATATTCATGTAGCCCTTGTTATTTAACAGCTGTTAGTTGGGCACCTACTACATGCCAGACATTGATCTAGCCACTGATGATACAGTGGCAAATAAATAAGACACAGACTTATCACTTTTATTTTATTTTTGCAAACATATTAATCTCTGAAGTAGTTGTATTGTTCATCTATTGGTGTAGCAGAACAACCCCAACACTACAGTGGCATATACCAATGCATATTTATTTCTTATTCATGTTATATGGCTGCATGAAGGCTTCAATTCTGCTGGGATTGCCTGAGCTCCATGTATCTTTCCTAGAACCAAAGCTGAAAGAATAGCCAACCACTCTTTTGAACAATCAGTTTTCATGGTGATGGTCTCAGAGCAAGAACACCAGGCCCAAATCACACTACTTTTCAAGCCTTTGCCCACATGCGGCAAAAGGCATATCCATTAACATTTCATTGGCTAAAACAAATCACATAATCAAGCCCTAATCAACTGGCCATGCAAGTATAATCTGACTACAGAGCAGCCTGGGAAGGATGAAGAGGAAGCAAGTGGCTGTGAATAAATAATGCAATTCACCACAGTAGTAAATATTTTCCTAGTAGCTGCGGCGTTTTGCTGTATTTGCCATTATTATTTCAGCACTGTCATGCACATGCACAATAATACAGGAGTTCATTTCCATTGCTTTTTAACAAAAATCAAGAACTGAAGCCATTGGGGGACATTGGGAGGATATTTTATTTCATTTTTTAAAAGATTTTATTTATTTATTTGAGAGAGAGCACATATAAGCAGGGGAGAGGGCAAGGGGGAGAGGGCAAGAGGGCGAGGGAGAAGCAGACGCCCTGTTGAGTGTGGAGCCCCATCCAGGGCTTAAGGTGGGGCTTGATGGGGGTCTGGATCCCAGAAACCTGGGATCCTGATCTGAGCTGAAGGCAGACACTTAACTGACTGAACAACCCAGGTGCCCTGAGAAGATATTTTAAATGAAACTTTCACAGCACTTACTCATCCACTTCTTTGTTCACTGATTCAATGACTTCATTGAGTGCCTCCCATGTCCCAGGTATTATTCTAGGCACTAGGGATTCAGGCATGCTCTTGAGAGTATATTCAAGTATATTCTTATTCGAGAAAAGATAAAATTTTAAAAAATGAATAATTAAATGTATACTAGCTGATGATGCGTACTATAAAGATAAACAAACATAGATAAGTATTTAGAGAGAGTATGACTGTAGCAGTTTTGGAAAGGGAGACCAGTGATAGTCTAATGAGGTGACAGTTGAACAAAGACTGGAATGAAATGAGGGAACCAGGCATGTGGATCTCTAGTGCAAAATCTTGGAGACATGATCATGGCTATGGTGTGTAAGATGGTATTTGAAAAATGTGTCTGGAATACAGTATGGGGAGACAAATTAGATTCTAGGTCAGAGAGCAGTGAAATGCAAGATTATAATGGACCTTACAAGCCCCGGTAAGAAATTGCAGTTTTATTTTAAATAGAAAGGGAAGTTATTGGAAGGATTGTGCAGATCATGTTACTCTACTAATTCAGATGTCATCAGTAACTTTTTCTCTACTTGGGCATATTTGTTTAGCTTGAAAATGATGTGTTTTATTTCCAGAAAGTTGTTTTGTGTTTTTCTTAAATGTGTTGTGCTCTTATGCCCTTATTTTAGTTTTGATCATGGTGTTATCCTCCCCTTCCAGAATCTTTCATATCCTTCAGGGCTCATTTTACTTTTCCATTTCTTCTTTTGTCTTGATGGGGTCTCACTGAGCTTGTGGCAGTTTTTCTTTGTATGCTGGTTACTGGGTACCTTCACTATTGGCAGCCTGTGTAAGTTACCGTGTTCTCTGTACACATGGTTTGATGTTGTAGCACTATCTCCTGGATACGTAGGAGAGAGTTTCTCTGCTGCCTGTGTTCTTAGTCTTTTAGTCTAACAGATGGGGGTTGTCTCAATCCACCTCTTTAGTAATTACTGAGTGTTTGGGCTCCAGTGACCAGGCCTGCTGTGGCAATCTAATTCCTGTCTTAGGCCTCTCTGTTGCTGTTCTGATCCACCTGTGGTCCAGAGAAACTATCTTTGTCAGGAGGAAGACAGAATTGGGACCTTATGTTCACACCCTCCCTGTTCTCAGCAGCTACTTTTTCAGCAAAGGTGGGAGGTGAGAACTGAAAGGCTAACCAAGCTGAAAGTCATTCGGTCCACCATTTTCTAAGATTCCCTTGGCTGCAGAAATGATAGTGCATATCCTTGTGATTTCCCTAAATATGAGATTAAAATTAATTCTTCTTAATCATTCCAGTACACCAAAAATGCCTTTATAAATGCCATTTTCATTTTATACATTTACCTGTAACCAAATAGAACTCAAGGAATATAATAATTAGTAAATAAAATGTCTGTTAGGATAAGGGTATTTGTTTCTAGTTTGATAACTACTGAAAATATGTTCTTTAGTCCTTGAAAAATAACCAATTCCACGCTAACTTTGCAAATCTTCAGACCCATATGCTTCCCGTTAGTTATGGACATGGTTTCAGAGTGGATTCTTTTTGTAACAGTGGAGCCATGTGACTTACTTGAAAGGGGCAGAGAAGGATGTAAAACATTTATAATGTATCAGGGACAAGGTTTTAACAAGAAAACCTGCCATAACTGGAAGCTTTTAGCCATTCTGAGTGAGTTCAGTACAATTACAAAGGTAGAAACAATTGTGAAAACAGTGGGAATCATGATTCCTCTTGAGCTTCTGACATACCGGACTGAAGAAATGACAAGTGCAACTCTGAAGACAGAAAAATATGTATAGCCTAATGTGTGACAAATGGAGAAGCATGGATTATTATTTTTTTTTTTGTAATTTTCATTTCAGTGTCAAAAATTTAAAAACAATTATGAAGAAGTGATAAAAACTGGCTCAGGAAGTGTTGCTATTAACAGCCCAGAATTCAAAGAATTTCCTTCCAGTTTATATATCTAATATAATATACATAATAAAATATATAATATATATATAATTAGATACAATAAAATATATATTTATACATGTATATATGCCTATATATATGTGTGTATATAATACCCATATAATATTTTACTCATTTGACATTTTATGTTATTTTATATGAGTTTTCCTTTTTTTTTTTTTTTTGTTTTCTTTTAAAGATTTTATTTATGTGTCTGAGAGAGAGAGACAGCAAGAGAGGAAATACAAGTAGGGGGAGTGGGAGAAGGAGAAGCAGGCTTCCCACAGAGCAGGAGCCTGACACAGGACTCTATCCCAGGACCCTGAGTCGAAGGCAGACCCTTAACCAACTGAGCCACCCAAGCATCCCAAGTTTTCCATTTCAAATTGTATCCTGAGTCCTTCTTTTTTTAAAGTACTATCCTTAATCATGGTAAAATATTAAAACATGGATGTAAACAAAATCTCAAGTATTGAAAAATTTAGAGGGTGCTCTTCCCATAATTACAGTTGTTTCTTTAAAGACTGAGTTGTAACATCTCATTGCAGTTTCATATGTTTAGAGTCAAATAATAGTGTGGCTTGCTTTATTTCTTATTGATATGGTCATTCTATGAATGGCTTTTTCTGTGTATTTAAACAGTGAGTCTGTCTATATGAATCACTAAGTAGGTGAGGGGAACACTTCTGGTAATCAGAATAATGTATTCTCTGAATCATGAAAATGTTTATTTTTGAGGTAAAATAGAGTTCATAAAATAAATTATTTTTATGCAAAATTAAATTTTGAATTAATTAAATTGAATTAATTAAATTAATTAAATTGAATTAAATTAAATTGAATTAAGATCAGTAAATCCATTCCTATTTTCTTAAAGGGATCAGGTTCACATTTTGCTAATCTACATTTGCTTTTCAAGTAACTGATTTTTACGTGAATTTTATTTTACAGATATAATTAAGAGTTGAATAATTTCTTCTATTTCATTACCTTAAGACTTAGGGCATTAAAAATAGGTTGAGAATGTTTACCCTAAACGTGAAGCTAGTTGTTAGGCTGAAATTTCCAACTGCATTTTTTCCATTTCAGTGTGTTTTTTCTTAATTCCCAAGGGAACTTGTTAGACAAAGTGCAGGTTTTATTGTAAAAATAGCTCTGCAGTGACAAAGGATATACTCTTCAACATTCTAGCTAATACTTATTCTGTGTAACATTTCTTTCTCAGTAAAATAGAGGTTCTATTACTATACAAATATGTATAGTTCAATAAAATATTCTATTACTATACAAATATGTATAGTTCTAATTTGATTAGATACATTTGACTTTTTGTTTGACAAAAAGGAATACATTCTTATGGTAAATCCATATGAATGGGGGGCTAATTATAAATTTATTTTATTAAATGCTGTGAGTTTGATATAATGAGGTTTATTTAGAAAATACGGGGAACAATCTTCTAGACAGGTATTTCTTAAATGTAGTTATCTGGTTCACTTAACTAAGCTGTGTTAAACCTCAATTTTAAAAAGGCAAACTCACGGAAGACATTGGGAGGAAAGAAGGGTGTTAGGGAAATAGGAGGGGGAGACAAATAATGAGAAACTGTGGACTCTGAGAAACAAACTGAGGGTTTTGGAGGGGAGGGGGGTGGTGGGTTGGGTGAGCCTGGTGGTGGGTAATAAGGAAGGCACGTATTGCATGGAGCACTGGGTATGGTGCATAAATAATGAATCTTGGAACATTGCAAAAATAAAGTTAAAAAAACTTTTTTAAAAAAGCAAACTTATGGTTGTCCTAAAAATATAAATTGAACACATATCAAAGAATTTTAAAAATTCATTAATTAGTGAAGGAAACAATTTAAAGGAGAAATTGAAGAGTTGATGTGTGTGTTTGTGCATGCCTACACACATGTAGGAATGTAAAAATGAATTTGCTAATAGATATAAAACTGATTAATGTCATCTAGGACAATAAAATATCATGTTTTTATCTCTTCAAGACATAAACCAATTGATTCTCCACCTGGCAAAATTCATTTGCATTGTTATGGAAAAGAATAATTTGCATTCCTATCAGATTTCTTCAAGTTATCTTCTGTTACTAGAAAGATATAAAATATATAGATATATTTATGTATAGATATATTTATATAGATATAAAATAGTCTACTCAGTAGAAAATCAAAATGTTCAGTTTATAGAATCAGATAATCCCCAGAGGGACCCCTAGAAAACATGTGACATGCCTCCTAAAGACAATAGTAATCTTTAGTGCATTTCCAATGGGCAGTTTATCCTGATATTTGTGAATTAACTGTGCTTTTAAGGAACAATATTTGAATGAACTAGTTTTTCAGATTTGCTTCTTAAGGTAGAATAAAAACAAAAAATGAGTGAGAGGACAAAATTTTTTTAATTTATTATTTTTTTAAAATAAATATTATTTATTTATTTATTTGACAGAAAGAGAGAGATCACAAGTAGGCAGGCAGAGAGAGAGGGCTCAACAGAGAGCCTGATGCAGGGCTCGATCCCAGGACCCTGAGATCATGACCTGAGTAGAAGGCAGAGGCTTAACCCACTGAGACACCCAGTCGCCCCAAGGACAATATTTTTTAAAAGACCATTAAGTTTATATGTAAATCTCTAGCAAAAGTTTTTATTTTTTTAAACATTATTATTTTTTTAAGATTTTATTTATTTATTTGACAGACAAAGACCACAAGTAGGCAGAGAGGCAGGCAGAGAGAGAGGAGGAAGCAGGCTCCCAGATGAGCAGAGAGCCTGATGCGGGGCTCAATCCCAGGAACCTGGGATCATGACCTGAACAGAAGGCAGAGGCTTTAACCCACTGAGCCACCCAGGTGCCCCATAGCCAAAAGTTTTTAGTTATGTGAGGAATTCTTAGTTAAACATCCTATTTTGTCAAGTACCATGTGACTCAATACATATGTAACACAATACTAGATCGTTTTTTAATATCTCTTTAAAGAGGAGCTTACAGTCCAAAGAAAGTAGCTATTAGTTTGCAAATTTTATCACTTTTCTTCTTTCTGTTTCTAAACTTACCTATCCTTCCATGTGTCCTTGTATCTGTTATCTGAAAGCAAGCAGCGCAGCTTACCCTTTTATAAGACTAAGCCTCTCATCTCCTCCCAGTTCTTTAGGACTTTGTACATTCATGTTTGCCTCTCTGCTGTCACTTTGTTTAAAAGTTCTTTTGTTTAATAGCCCATTATTTGCTGTTCTTTCTCTGAACAAAAATAAAATAAAACATCAACAACAAGCTTGTGTTTATCATTGCCTTTAGCTAGGCTGCATTGGTCACCTTCCATCTTTCCAGAACTCTGAGGCTAGGTAGCATAAATTTATTCTTCTCACATCAACACCTCATTCCTACCCTTCAGCCCACTGACCAGGCTTATATTTCTAATGTACAGAAAGTCTTCTTGAAAAGTCCAGTGGCTAGCTTTTTGATTGCTAAGTCCAGTGATCTATTTTAGTTTCTTCTTTGATCTTTCTTCAGTTTTCATGGTCTTGACAAGTGCCTCTTGTCTTTCTTCCTTGATATAATCTTTTCTTAGCTTCCAGAAAATCATTCTATTTTACTACCTGCCCCCTCTTCACCTTGATGCCCTTAGAGATTTACTCTAAAATTTTACCCCTCCTCACTTTCCCTCATTTACCAATGTACTTAATTACAAAGTTTATTGATTAGGCCTCTTAATGTTATCCCTACTATAACTGAATCTGTGTTCAAACTGCTATCTCTTAACCAGTGAAAATATTAAAAATATGGAAACAAATCTCTCTTCAGCTATATTGGCTCTTTGCCCTTTGCATTCTATGAATTTTTGACAATTTTCAGATGACCCATGAGCACACCCACCACAAAACTCAATACTTACTTTTCCAAACCTATGTTCTTTTCACAGATTATATTTTCTCAGTATAGCAAATTTATTCATCTAGCCTAGGTTAATGCACCATTTTGTCTATGGACATTCTCTTGACATTCCCAGGTAAATCAGCCTTCCTTTGGATGTCATCCCATTACAGGATAATGCAATCTGTCCATGTGCCTCACTTCCCCATTATTTGAGAGTAAGGAATGTGGCTTATTTATTTTGTATTCTCAGTTCCTATTACAAATCTTGGCCCATAGTAAATTCTAATAAATGTCTTTTGACTGACCGGGGAACATGGTTTTAGAATGAAAGATTTGCCCTTATAGAGGGATCATGGATTAGATTTAGTTTCATCTCCCTTGTACACTTAGAATGGGTTTTGGAGGTATTTTCAAAAGAATACATACATGTTTTATACTAAAAACATAAAGCTAGTTAAAATTGACTCAACCCGAAGAGTATTCTTCAGAAATGACAGAATTTTTTTTTTTTTAGGATCTTGGATTTTTGTAAACATCAACCATTGTGATGCTTTTGGCTACATGTCCTTTGTGGTTGTGCATAAAAGTTCTCTTAGTGAGCTAATGACTTGTACTCTGAGTCATATTTGCTACATGTGCACAGTGACTCTAAGTTTCAGTTTTGACCCAGCAATGCTTTCGTTAAAATTTTGTTGGCAAATATGACATACCTGAAGGAAATGATTTTAATGTATTGTAACTTGTAACAAAGAATATTTAGATGAGGGGCACCTGGGTGGCTCAGTGGATTAAGCCTCTGCCTTTGGCTCAGGTCATGATCTCAGGGTCTAGGGATCGAGCCCCGTGTCGGGCTCTCTGCTCATTGGGGAGCCTACTTCCCCCTCTCTTCTCTGCCTGCCTCTCTGCCTACTTATGAGCTCTCTCTCTATCTCTCTCTGTCAAATAAATAAAATCTTAAAAAAAAAAAGAATATTTAGATGAAAAACTTGTTTCCCTTCTTTATGAAATTCTCACAAATACCACTCTAGCTACAGTTTAAATGTTTTTCCAATGTCTGTTGTGACCACATGATCAATAGCCCATGGTTGGCCATTTGGCAAAACTGATTTTTCAAGAACAGACAAGCATATTTTGGTAAAAATAATCTTATAACCCAAGGTCAGTGAGCAACTGATAAATGTGCAAATTTATATCTCTTTTATCTTACAGCTACACATCAGTATCACATTTGGGGGGGAATTATAATTTTTCATGCAAAAAAATATTCTGTATGGCAACCTCAAAGGCAACCTGCTGAGAAACCAAGAGAATACTTAATAATGCTCATGAGCAATGAGGCTTGAATGATCAAATGAAGGTCTTCCCGGTTGGCATTGATTATTCTATCATGGCAGGTAACTTCAAAACCATATACAATCTTTTGAACATTACCTTCATCTCCTAATATTTCTCCCTATCACCAGAAGAAAATTACTTTTCTTGACCTTCCATAACAGGCAAATATGTTTTGTATTATTTATTGATCTTATAATATAGCATTCTTAGGAGGGTAAATGAGACTTATCAAGTTCAAATGAGTTATAATTGTAGGAACGTTAAAGGTAATTCTTAAATCCTCCCATACTTCATGTAGAAAAAGACATTTACTTCTTACAGAAAGAAACCCCAGAACACAGTCAGGGCATAAAGGTTCAAGTTGAAAATGAGGTTTTATTTTATACTTGTTGACATTATAAGGGGAAGCATGCTATGTGACAAATATCTCTTAACATCTGGCAAACTAGTGACTGTGGATAAGTTTCACCTTAGCTTACCAGTTCTCATGATCAGTTTTTTTTGTCTAAATGACAAAAGGATTCTAAAATTAGCTTTGGAACAAAAGAGGAAAACATATCATGTTTAAGAAATACCATTCAGGTATGATAATAGTCTTCAAAAATGGCAGTAGCCACAATACAATAAAGAAACCATTTATTTTGAAATCAGAAGGACCATCATAAGTTACTATTACTAATCATGGTGGGAAATCATTCTACCGATTCACTGTAGTTATTACATATATTCTGAATAAAGTCAATTTATAATTATTAAACTTGATAGAGAAAATTTCTATATAGGCCAAAAATAAAGAAAACGTAGTTAAAAATAAATCACAGGAAGGTGAGGAGTATTGTTCCTTGGTGTTCATTTTCCATCTGGGAAACCCAATTATATCCTGTGGCTCTTTTTATTGTCCCAAATTCTGTTCAATAAGCATTTCATGTAATACTGGTTTTCTACTACATTTGCCATATTGAGTTGACAGATTGGTACTTGTTTCTTTCTTTCTTTCTTTTAAGATTTTATTTATTTATTTGACAGAGACAGCAAGAGAGGGAACACAAGCAGGGGGAGTAGGAGAGAGAGAAGCAGGCTTTCCGATGAGCAGGGAGCCTGATGCGGGGCTGTATGCGGGGCTGCATGTGGGGCTTGATCCCAGAACCCTGAGATCATGAGCTGAGCCGAAAGCAGACACTTAACAACTGAGCCATCCTGATGCCCCACTTATTTCTTTTTATATCAGAAGGCAACAAAAGCTGCTTATAAAATAAAGCTAGTTTATTTTCATAGTTGCCAATTTAATGATTACATTTTATTTATCTATTTGATTGTTTATTTAGTGCATACTGGGCTTTAAAAAGAAAGTGGACACACCTTTTAAGGTTGAGACTGGACAAGAAAACCTATGCACACATTTGAAATAAATTGCTATTATATTGGGCCTATTGATTCAATGGGCTTATGATTTATGATAGACTTACATTTATAAAATAATAAATTAACATATAGATGTAGTCTTATATTTGCTTTGATTCATTGCAACAATGAATCAAATAAATAAATAAATGTATTTCTTTATTTTTCATAGAATTTACAAAACACAACCTGGGTAGGAACCGCAGTAATTAACTTTCTCATTTTCTATAGTGTCTTTCTTACTCTGAGAATTACCAATTTTTTTAAACAAACATTAATAAAAATAGCACTTCCTTACATTTATGCAGTGCTCTTCTGGAAAGCTTCGTGATTCACCATTGTACTCATTTCCATGGCAACCATGTAAGTCAGGTTTCTCAAAACTAAATATTACAAAGGCAAATAGAAAATCCAGATGGAGCTTTGGATTCTTGCTTACCTAGGAAGACCAGTTGTGTCTGACGTGAGCTCTGAAGGTCAACACTTCAACAAGACTCTTTCAGACCAAAGAGACAGTTAGTGCTATGCTCTCAGCTTCCTCAAGGATAATGATATCTGTCTTTCAAAAAACTAGCGTTTGAAAAGAATAACAGTGTTTTGACCCTTTCCTTGCCCCTCCCCTGTCATCAACTCCCTTTGCACTCATGGGAAATCTTTTTAAAGGTGTATTGATTCAATGTAATCTCAATTTTTAAAAAAATTTAAACAGATAAAAAATTGGGAAGTAATGGGAGATTAATAAATGTTCATTCACTGGGCACTGGGATGGTCCAGTCAGTTAAACATCTGCCTTCAGCTTAGGTCATGATCCCAGCATCCAGGGATCAAGTCCCACATGGGGCTTCCTGTTTGCTCTCTACTCTTCCCCTAAGCCCCAGTCCTGTGTGCTCTTATTATCTGACAAATAAATAAATAAATAAATAAATAAAATCTTATTAAAAAATAAGTCTCCCTTCATTTACATATATTTGTTGAGTGCCTGCTATGTATCATATTCTGTTTCAGGCCTTGAAGATGCAGCAAAGACAAGAAAGATAGGTTTTCTGCTTTTATGGCAGTGATAGTCTAGCAGGAGAAGAAAACAATATCTAAATGTAACAGAGTTAAGACCTATAAAGAAAATGATACCAGGTGATTTGGTTTGAAGAGGAAATGTGAACATTTGAGACTGAGAAAAAAGGACATTTCAGAAACATTGAATATAAACTGCAAATAAAATTTTTCCTAATGCTTCATGCATTTCTGATACTGGCTGCAACACACGTAAGACACACTAACTGGGGTCAGTAGCTATAGGGGACACGGTAGGGGACGCTATGGTACTGCTGAACTTGGTGGTACCCATTCATAATCATCAAGTTTAACTCCACTTCTGCCAATCGACCAGAAAACCTGGTCTCTACTTACATTGTTGGCCTTAAGCCTTTCTTCTCTTCCTTGAATTTTGCTTTCTAGCCATGCTGTGTGATTGCAATTTGAGGGCAGGCCATACAGTTTCTCTTGTCTCTGAACTTGTGCGTACCATGGTATACAGCTGGTTTTGTTCTGCCCACTACCCCATACTTTCTCAGGAATCAGTTCAGATGTCTTTTCTTCTGATTTTTTAAGCGTTTGTAGGTCTTTCTTCTTATAAAATCCACCAGCACACTATATGTTAATATAGTGTTTATATATATATTTCTTAATATAATTATATAATTGTATTCTCTCATAATAGGAGTATCTCAAGTATTAGAATTTATTATTATTACAGATTCCACCATTAATTTATATGTTTACTGGAAAAAAAAACAAACATGTATTTGTTGATTAAATCATTAAAGTGAGAGAAAGGAAAAGTGAGACTTTTTTTTTTTTTTTTTGTAACAACCTTACTGAAATACAATTCACATACTATACAATTCCCCATTTTAGTTTTTAGCAACAGGATATTCACAGAATTGTTCAACAACCATTAGAATCAGTTTTCGAACATTTTACTTACCCATCAAAAACCCCTCCACCTTTTAGCTTTCAGCTCCCCCTACTCGATCCTTCCATCCCTGTCACTGTTAAACATTGACTGTTCACTAATCTACTTTTTGAATATATAGATTTGCTTATGTAGAATATTTCTTAGAAATTAGAAGCATATAACACATGGTCTTTTGTGATAGGCTTCTAGCACTTACTGTAATATTTTCAAGGATTATCTACATTATAGCATGTTTCGGTAAGTAATTTGTCTCACTGAGGAAAAATATTCCAGTGTATGATTACATTTCTGCATATTACAGGCGCAAAAGTATAATCAACACACACTTCTTTATATAATTGCTTTTTAAATTACTTAAGATAATGAAGGGGAAGAAATACGCATTTATTCTCTCTTTTATAATTACGTATTACTTTCTCCAGTGCTCTGTGATATATATTTTTTTTATTTAAATTTTATTATTTTTTTTTAAACATATAATATATTATTATCCCCAGGGGTACAGGTCTGTGAATCGCCAGGTTTACACATTTCACAGCACTCACCATAGCACATACCCTCCCCAATGTCCATAACCCCACCCCCCTCGCCCAACCCCCCTCCCCAAATTAACCCTCAGTTTGTTTTGTGAGATTAAGAGTCACTTATGGTTTGTCTCCCTCCCAATCCCATCTTGTTTCATTTACTCTTCTCCTACCCCTTAACCCCCCATGTTGCATCTTCTCTCCCTCATATCAGGGAGATCATATGATAGTTGTCTTTCTCCGATTGACTTATTTCGCTAAGCATGATACCCTCTAGTTCCATCCACGTCGTCGCAAATGGCAAGATTTCATTTCTTTTGATGGCTGCATAGTATTCCATTGTGTATATATACCACATCTTCTTTATCCATTCGTCTGTTGATGGACATCTAGGTTCTTTCCACAGTTTGGCTATTGTAGACATTGCTGCTATAAACATTCGGGTGCACGTGCCCCTTCAGATCACTACGTTTGTATCTTTAGGATAAATACCCAGCAGTGCAATTGCTGGGTCATAGGGTAGTTCTATTTTCAACATTTTGAGGAACCTCCATGCTGTTTTCCAGAGTGGTTGCACCAGCTTGCATTCCCACCAACAGTGTAGGAGGGTTCCCCTTTCTCCGCATCCTTGCCAGCATCTGTCATTTCCTGACTTGTTAATTTTAGCCATTCTGACTGGTGTGAGGTGATATCTCATTGTGGTTTTGATTTGTATTTCCCTGATGCCGAGTGATGTGGAGCACTTTTTCATGTGTCTCTTGGCTATCTGGATGTCTTCTTTGCAGAAATGCCTGTTCATGTCCTCTGCCCATTTCTTGATTGGATTATTTGTTCTTTGAGTGTTGAGTTTGCTAAGCTCTTTATAGATTTTAGACACTAGCCCTTTATCTGATACATCATTTGCAAATATCTTCTCCCATTCTGTCAGTTGTCTTTTGGTTTTGTTAACTGTTTCCTTTGCTGTGCAAAAGCTTTTGATCTTGATAAAATCCCAATAGTTCATTTTTGCCCTTGCTTCCCTTGCCTTTGGCGATGTTCCTAGGAAGATGTTGCTGCAGCTGAGGTCGAAGAGGTTGCTGCCTGTGTTCTCCTCAAGGATTTTGATGGATTCCTTTCTCACATTGAGGTCCTTCATCCATTTTGAGTCTATTTTCGTGTGTGGTGTAAAGAAATGGTCCAGTTTCATTTTTCTACATGTGGCCATCCAATTTTCCCAACACCATTTCTTGAAGAGGCTGTCTTTGTTCCATTGGACATTCTTTCCTGCTTTGTCAAAGATGAGTTGACCATAGAGTTGAGGGTCTATTTCTGGGCTCTCTATTCTGTTCCATTGATCTATGTGTCTGTTTTTGTGCCAGTACCATGCTGTCTTGATGATGACAGCTTTGTAATAGAGCTTGAAGTCCAGAATTGTGATGCCACCAAATTTGGCTTTCTTTTTCAATATTCCTTTGGCTATTCGAGGTCTTTTCTGGTTCCATATAAATTTTAGGATTATTTGTTCCATTTCTTTGAAAAAAAAATGGATGGTACTTTGATAGGAATTGTATTAAATGTGTAGATTGCTTTAGGTAGCATAGACATTTTCACAATATTTGTTCTTCCAATCCAGGAGCATGGAACATTTTTCCATTTCTTTGTGTCTTCCTCTATTTCTTTCATAAGTACTTTATAGTTTTCTGAGTATAGATTCTTAGTCTCTTTGGTTAGGTTTATTCCTAGGTATCTTATAATTTTGGGTGCAATTGTAAATGGGATTGACTCCTTAATTTCTCTTTCTTCTGTCTTGTTGTTGGTGTAGAGAAATGCAACTGATTTCTGTGCATTGATTTTATATCCTGACACTTTACTGAATTCCTGTACAAGTTCTGGCAGTTTTGGAGTGAAGTCTTTTGGGTTTTCCACATATAGTATCATATCATCTGCAAAGAGTGATAGTTTGACTTCTTCTTTGCCGATTTGGATGCCTTTAATTTCCTTTTGTTGTCTGATTGCTGAGGCTAGGACTTCTAGTACTATGTTGAATAGCAGTGGTGATAATGGACATCCCTGCCGTGTTCCTGACCTTAGCGGAAAGCTTTCAGTTTTTCTCCATTGAGAATGATATTTGCGGTGGGTTTTTCATAGATGGCTTTGATAATACTGAGGTATGTGTCCTCTATCCCTACACTTTGAAGAGTTTTGATCAGGAAGGGATGCTGAACTTTGTCAAATGCTTTTTCAGCATCTATGGAGAGTATCATATGGTTCTTGTTCTTTCTTTTATTAATGTGTTGTATCACATTGATTGATTTGCGGATGTTGAACCAACCTTGCAGCCCTGGAATAAATCCCACTTGGTCGTGGTGAATAATCCTTTTAATGTACTGTTGAATCCTATTGGCTAGTATTTTGGCGAGAATTTTTGCATCTGTGTTCATCAAGGATATTGGTCTGTAGTTCTCTTTTTTGATGGGATCCTTGTCTGGTTTTGGGATCAAGGTGATGCTGGCCTCATAAAATGAGTTTGGAAGTTTTCCTTCCATTTCTATTTTTTGGAACAGTTTCAGGAGAATAGGAATTAGTTCTTCTTTAAATGTTTGGTAGAATTCCCCCGGGAAGCCATCTGGCCCTGGGCTTTTGTTTGTTTGGAGATTTTTGATGACTGTTTCAATCTCCTTACTGGTTATGGGTCTGTTCAGGCTTTCTATTTCTTCCTGGTTCAGTTGTGGTAGTTTATATGTCTCTAGGAATGCATCCATTTCTTCCAGATTGTCAAATTTGTTGGTGTAGAGTTGCTCATAGTATGTTCTTATAATTGTCTGTATTTCTTTGGTGTTCGTTGTGATCTCTCCTCTTTCATTCATGATTTTATTTATTTGGGTCCTTTCTCTTTTCTTTTTGATAAGTCTGGCCAGGGGTTTATC
>NW_019154089.1:25811903-25862387 GCF_002288905.1 Enhydra lutris kenyoni
GATCTTATTAATTCTTTCAAAGAACCAGCTCCTGGTTTTGTTGATTTGTTCTATTGTTTTTTTGGTTTCTATTTCATTGATTTCTGCTCTGATCTTTATGATTTCTCTTCTCCTGCTGGGTTTAGGGTTTCTTTCTTGTTCTTTCTCTAGCTCCTTTAGGTGTAGGGTTAGGTTGTGTACCTGAGACCTTTCTTGTTTCTTGAGAAAGGCTTGTACCGCTATATATTTTCCTCTCAGGACTGCCTTTGTTGTGTCCCAAAGATTCTGAACCGTTGTGTTTTCATTATCATTTGTTTCCATGAATTTTTTCAATTCTTCTTTATTTCCTGGTTGACCCATTCATTCTTTAGAAGGATGCTGTTTAGTCTCCATGTATTTGGGTTCTTTCCAAATTTCCTCTTGTGATTGAGTTCTAGCTTCAGAGCATTGTGGTCTGAAAATATGCAGGGAATGATCCCAATCTTTTGATACTGGTTGAGACCTGATTTAGGACCGAGGATATGATCTATTCTGGAGAATGTTCCATGTGCACTAGAGAAGAATGTGTATTCTGCTACTTTGGGATGAAATGTTCTGAATATATCTGTGATGTCCATCTGGTCCAGTGTGTCATTTAAGGCCTTGATTTCCTTGTTGAAATTTTGCTTAGATGATCTGTCCATTTCAGTGAGGGGAGTGTTAAAGTCCCCTACTATTATTGTATTACTGTCGATGTGTTTCTTTGATTTTGTTATTAATTGGTTTATATAGTTGGCTGCTCCCACATTAGGGGCATAGATATTTAAAATTGTTAGATCTTCTTGTTGGACAGATCCTTTGAGTATGATATAGTGTCCTTCCTCATCTCTTATTATAGTCTTTGGCTTAAAATCTAATTGATCTGATATAAGGATTGCCACTCCTGCTTTCTTCTGATGTCCATTAGCATGGTAAATTCTTTTCCACCCCCTCACTTTAAATCTCGAGGTGTCTTCAGGTTTAAAATGAGTTTCTTGTAGGCAACATATAGATGGGTTTTTTTTTTTTTATCCATTCTGATACACTGTGTCTTTTGATTGGGGCATTTAGCCCATTAACATTCAGGGTAACTATTGAGAGATATGAATTTAGTGCCATTGTATTGCCTGTAAGGTGACTGTTATTGTATATTGTCTCTGTTCCTTTCTGATCTACTACTTTTAGGGTCTCTCTTTGCTTAGAGGACCCCTTTCAATATTTCCTGTAGAGCTGGTTTGGTGTTTGCAAATTCTTTCAGTTTTTGTTTGTCCTGGAAGCTTTTAATCTCTCCTTCTATTTTCAATGATAGCCTAGCTGGATATAGTATTTTTGGCTGCATGTTTTTCTAGTTTAGCACTCTGAATATATCATGCCAGCTCTTTCTGGCCTGCCAGGTCTCTGTGGATAAGTCTGCTGCCAATCTAATATTTTTACCATTGTATGTTACAGACTTCTTTTCCCGGGCTGCTTTCAGGATTTTCTCTTTGTCGCTAAGACTTGTAAATTTGACTATTAGGTGACGGGGTGTGGACCTATTCTTATTGATCTTGAGGGGGGTTCTCTGCACCTCCTGGATTTTGATGCTTGTTCCCTTTGCCATATTGGGGAAATTCTCTCCAATAATTCTCTCCAATATACCTTCTGCTCCCCTCTCTGTTTCCTCTTCTTCTGGAATCCCAATTATTCTAATGTTGTTTCATCTTATGGTGTCACTTATCTCTCGAATTCTCCCCTCATGGTCCAGTAGCTGTTTGTCCCTCTTTTGCTCAGCTTCTTTATTCTCTGTCATTTGGTCTTCTATATCGCTAATTCTTTCTTCTGCCTCATTTATCCTAGCAGTGAGAGCCTCCATTTTTGATTGCACCTCATTAATAGCTTTTTTGATTTCAACTTGGTTAGATTTTAGTTCTTTTATTTCTCCAGAAAGGGCTTTTATATCTCCCAAGAGGGTTTCTCTATTATCTTCCATGCCTTTTTCGAGCCTGGCTAGAACCTTGAGAATCATCATTCTGAACTCTTGATCTGACATATTACCAATGTCTGTATTGATTAGGTCCCTAGCCTTTGGTACTGCCTCTTGTTCTTTTTTTTGTGGTGAATTTTTCCGCCTTGACATTTTGTCCAGATAAGAGTATATGAAGGAGCGAGTAAAATACTAGAAGGATGGCAACAACACCAGGAAAATATGCTTTAACTGAATCAGAAGAGATCCCAAATCGTGAGGGGGGAGAAAGGGGATAAAAAGAGGTTCAGAAAGACAAAAAAAAAAAAAAAATGAAAAAATAAAAGAAAAAAATGAAAAAAGAAAAAAAAGAAAAAGGAAATATAAAATTAAAAAAACTAGTTAAAAAACGTTAAAAAAAGAAAAGGGTAAAAGTTTAAAAAATTTAGCAGAAAAAGAGGAAAAAATTGAAAAAGGAAAAAAAAATTAACTGCAAGGCTGAGGAATCATGGGGAGAAAACCATGAGCTCCGGCTTTGCTTCCTCCTCCTCTGGAATTCCGCTGCTCTCCTTGGTACTGAAACTGCACTCCTTGGTAGGTGAACTTGGTCCTGGCTGGGTTTCTTGTTGATCTTCTGGGGGAGGGGCCTGTTGTAGTGATTCTCAAGTGTCTTTGCCCCAGGCGGAGTTGCGCCACCCTTACCCGGGGCCGGTCTGAGTAATCTGCTCGGGTTTGCTTTCAGGAGCTTTTGTTCCCTGAGCGCTTTCTGTAGAGTTCCAGAGGACGGGAATGAAGATGGTGGCCTCCCGGTCTCCAGCCCGGAGGAGCCCAGAGCCCGGGGCCCCACTCCTCAGTGCGCCCTTAGAGAATAGCGCCCAATTACTCCCATCACCCTGGCCTCTGGCCGCGCTCCGAGCTGACCGAGCCTGCTACCGGTTCAAGGTAACCCCGAGCTTAGAGCTCACTCCTCGGCTCTTTCTCTGTAGCCGGCTTCCCCGTTCTAATACCTGAAAGCTCTGCGATACTCAGACACCCCCGATTCTTCTGTGACCCTGCAGGACCTGAGGCCACACTGACCCCGCGTGGGCTTCACCCCAGTTAAGCCTCTGGAGCGATGTCCCTCAGCAGAACAGACTTTTAAAAGTCCTGATTTTGTGCTCCATTGCTCCGCCGCTTGCCGGGAGCCGGCCCCTCCCCCCGCAGTCTATCTTCCCGTCACTTTGGATTCACTTCTCCGCCAGTCCTACCTTTCAGAAAGTGGCTGATTTTCTGTTTCTAGAATTGCTGTTCTTCTTCTCTTCGATCTCCCGTTGGATTTGTAGGTGTTTGCAATCTTTAGATAAGCTATCTAGCTGATCTTCCGCTACCTGAAGTAGTCTCAGTCTGCTACTTCTCCACCATCTTGACTCGGTATCTGATATATATTTTTCTTAACGTGGATTTGAATCACTGTTTGGGGTCACTTGCTTTTAATTTGTACAATTTCCTTTATTATTTCTTATAAGGTAGGTGTGCTATAAAAATGTTTTCTCAGTTTTTGTTTACTTGAGATTATTTTACCTTCGTTTAAAAAAAGAACAGTTCATGTGGATATTGGATTCTTGGGTGGCAGTTTTATGTTTCTTTTTTTTAATATTCTGCACATGGTTTTCCACTCTTTGGATCTCCACTCTTTCTGAAGAGAAGTTTGCTGCTGCTGCTGTTGTTGTTGTTATTATTATTATTATTATTAGAATTCCCTAGTAGATGAAGAATTGATTTTCTTTTCTTTTTGTTTTGTTTTTAAGATTTTCTCCTTGTCTTTGTTTTTCAGAGTTTTTGCAATGCTGCATCTGGTGTAAATCTCTTTGTGTTCATCCAATTTGGAGTTTGGTAAGTTTTTTGGAATGTTAAGCCTGTTATTCTTTAATAAATTTGGGAAGTTTTCAAGCATTGTTTCTATGAATATCCTTTCTTTTTCTTTTGATGTCTCTTTTTCTGACACTCCTGGTACGAGTGTATGTTAGTGTGGTTCATGGTATTCCATTTTCTCTGAGGCTCTGCTAAATCTTCTCCTTCTTCTCCTCCTCCCCCCTACTCCTTCTTCTTTTGCTGTGTTTTTCAAACTGCATGAGGTCTTCTCTTCTTCAAGTTCTCTGATGCCTTCTTCTGTCAGTTCAAATCTACCATTGAGCCCCCTCGGTAAATTTTTAATTTCACTTATTGTGTTTTTCAACTTCAGAATTCCATGTGGTTCTTTCTGTAAGTTGTATTTATTTATTGATGTTGTATATTTGATAAAGCACTGTCATCATGATTATGGTTGCCTTTAGTTCTTTTAACATCGGCATATTTAAAGTCTTTGTTAAATCCAGTTTTTGGTCACCTTCTCAGATAGTTTAGGTTCATTGTTGCCATTCCTGTGCATGAGTCACACTTTCATGTTTCTTTGCATATCTCATAATTTTTGTTGATAACTAGTCATATGTTTAAATAATATATTGTATATAATATATAATTACATATTTATAAAATAATACAGTGACCCTGGGTACTGCTCTGCCATTTGGACTTGATACTGTTGTATGATTGTTGATTTGTTTAGTAAGTGGCTGAATGGTTTTAGTGAAGTGTATTTCCCCCTGTGATGTTACTCCAGAGAAGGCATGTGCACAGTCACTTGGGCAAGTGCTTAATCACTCTGGGATGACAGTGGTATTAGCAAGCTTCTTTCTCACTGTTTTCCCCCTGACCATACCTAGCTGTAAAGCTTCACTGAATCCCAGATGATTGTTTTATTATTTTCCACAGTGCCTTGGTGCATAAATTGCTTCATAGACCAGTCCACATGCCTTTTCAGGGTTAGTTTTTGAGGTCAGTACTTGAGGTTTGTTCTGACCACAGCAGAGTTCCTAGCTGTTTTTTTTCCCTCTATTTCTTTTTGGTAAACTAGTTTGCCAGTGATTTGATTATATCTCTAATTAAGCTACCAATTTTCTATTAGTGGCTTTTCAAGAAAATCTCCACAGTCTTTGAGTTTTCCTTGGGCATTTCTTTTTGGGGGAGCTTCAGAGCTCTCTGTTTTATGGTCATTTTTTTTCCTCCTCCAGACAACCCTCTGTGCTAGAGCTCTTGAGCTGGGGGCAAAAACAGTGTCATGCTTTTTTCTGTGTAACAGCTCTACTTTAGCATTAGGGTTTGCAGCATAGTAGACTTGGGTTTTGTTTCTCTTTTTGACCTGTCTTGACTGCTGTAGACCTCTGCAAGGTGAAGACAATGTCCTCAGTATCTTCTGCTCCACAAGTGGAGGCTAGATCTAAGAAGGGAGCTCTTGACTTCTCAGCTGCACTACCTAGAATTTAGTTTCTGCAGTAGACAGCTGGAGGAGGAGATGAAAAAGGCTGATGTCCTGCTCCTCCTGATAATATACCCCAAATACTGTAACTCCAGACTGGTTGCTGGAAGAGAAGATCCCTGTATTCTACACTACATCAAACTAAAATAGAGTTTTTATTATGCTAGGTTGGGTTGGAGGAGGGAGGGATCAGTTTATAGTACAGATACCACAAATACTCACTGTTCTTTCTGGGTTTTAGTAGATTTTCTTGATTCAAATATTTCTTTATTTGCTCTATGACATTATGAGCATTTCCAGAGAGTTTAAATAAAATTAAAAAAAAATGTTTACCATTGGGGTGCCTGGCTGGCTCAGTTAGTTAAGTGGCTGACCATTGATTTGGATTCAGGTCATGATCTCAGGGTCTTGGAACTGAGCCTTGCATCAGTCTCTATGCTTAGTGGGGAGTCTGCTGGAGAATTCTCTCTCTCCCTCCATCCCTCTTCCCATTCATGCACACTTTCTCATAAATACATAAATCCTTAAAAAAATCATTTTTACCAGTTTCCCTCAGGAGCAGGTCCATGTAGAGCTCTTCCTTTTACATTCCAGAGGTAGAAAATAAGTCTACTTTTAAAAATGACCATTTGGACTAACCTGGCTTACATATGCGTTAATATGCTGAGGGATTTAGGTATTTTATTTCCCACAGTTTAGTCCTGAGGTTCTGTTGATTAGAGTGAGCTCAAAGTGATGAGAATGCTTTTCAAAGGGCCATGTCTGCCCAACTCTTTGACTAGTCCTTTGAATATCTGTTCTTCAATCTTCTTTTACTGATTTGGATGCCTGACTTTGCATAACAGTTGATGAGTCTTTCAATCTATTTTTTGACTTCCTAAAAATAAGACCCTGAAATACCTATGGATAGCAAATCATTATTGATATATACCTATCTTGTAGGTATCATCAATTCTGGTGTTAGAGCACGATGTTGAAGATACTTGTTTGGACTGAAGCTCACATTAATAGTACTCAAGAATGGCATGTTGGAGGTTGGGCATTGCTCAAAGATATCAAACAGAAATTCTCCTGCTCTTGAACTGTCTGCTATCTCTTGTCTCCATCATGTGACATGTGTTACCAGAATTTTTCAAACATACAGGAAAGTTGGAAGAATACTAAAATTATATGTACACACACACACACACACAAACACACACACATTGGTGTGGATACTGAGATATATATATATATAGATATATCTATATATATATATATATATCCATCTCAAATCTAGAGTTGGTGTTGTTATTTGTTATTGTGATGGCTAAGCAAATATTCTGACGTACTTGCCTTGTTTATCTATCTTGCTGAATCTTTAGAAAGTAAGTTGTATACCTCAAAATTCCTTGTCCCTAAATTCCTTAGTATGCATCTTCTAAGATACTACTAGATTTCAATAGCTTTTGCTACTACCTTCAGTATTTCTACCTAAAAGAAAACTTCCATATCTGTATGCACTTAATTTGGGGGGAAAGTGGTATCCCTAGAAGTTTTGTAGCAAATACAGTACTTTGGCTCTTCAGAAGTAACTTGAGGGCTCTGATTTATTTGTATATAAAATTCATGCCCCTGTTGAAATCTTAAAATAATAGCAAAATATTTTAGGACGTAGAATATATATATTATATATATAAAAATATATATCTACACATGTGGGAATCAGGCCAGTTCCAAAAAAATCTGACACATTAAGAAGTTGGCAGATGTGACTTAGCTTTTTTTTTTTCTTGTATTTGATTAATGGCTTATTAAGATAATGAAATCAACTATTGAGTTTCTAATAATAAACACATTTTAAGTGTTAAGTAATCATGAATTTAAACAATGAAGTTAATAAAGTTAATTTAGTTCAAGGAACAGTGAGACTTATTAGCTTAGTTTAAGAATTACATTTTCCCCCATGAGCTAATTTAAATGAGCTTCATTGGCTGTTAAGACATTAATCAAGCTTTTACTTGTATTTGGAGAATGTTTGGCATCATTCAGGTAACCTTTCTGTAAATTATGTGGTACTTGCATCTGTCCCTTTTCTTTTTTAACTAATGAATGCCAACATTCCTGAATAGTGAATTTGAAGGTGATCTACTACTTTTACCTAATGAGTGAATTTTTGATTTCTCAACATTAATTTTTTTTTAAACCTCAGGTAATTATGATTAATGGGAAAAGCCTGGTTTTTTTCCTATTATTCCTCATGAAAAAGAATCACTCTCACTGTCAGTGATATGATTGTCACTTGCTTGCCATAGTATGAGTTTTGAAGAGACTTTTCACTTTTATCTATGGGGTGAGATTTATGAAGTTATAGATAGCAAGAGTTACGGATGATATTGGATGAAGATGCAAACACAGAAAGGCGTAAGAAATCTTTATGATTCGTCCTCCTTTCTTTTGATAGTTTTTATAGCCCTTTCGCTGACAATTTTGATTTTACTGTTTTAGCAAGACAAAGGTTGTTAACAGCCTCAATGGGTAGAAATGGTGAATAGGGAAACACAATTTCAGTATTTATATTAGGAAATATCTCAAGGAATTTGTTATGCTGCTTTGACTAATTTTATTGAGCTGAGAATTATCTTATTATTACTTTATTTTGTTAGTCAAGGAGTGGATTTTGTGAGATTTATTCCTGATCAACTGCCAGTCACAAGCTACATGCTAATTATCTGAAGTGCCTTAGGATAAGTGATGTCTGCAGTAGAAAAAGGATTGAGTCTAGAGGGTTAAATTAAACATACCTCAAGATTCCAAATGTAGTTGCCTGTACTTCAGTAGGTGGCAGTCTTTTCATTTTGACTAAACCCAGAACCTGCAATACACATAGACGGAGAGAGGAGGGGAGGCTGGTGCTAGGCATAGGTGTCCAACCATAGTGGCATGATTTGGGGACATTGAAAGATCTTCTTCATCTGAAAACAATTTTCTGAACAGGTGTCCACATTACCTTAAGTAACTAGTTGTTGCTCCTAAAGGGGCTTTTAAAGATCCTTGGACTCACAAGAGCCAATGAATGGGTTAGACTTCAAGCATTCGCATTTGCTAAAATAGTTTATTTTGGATTTAGTGACAATATTTAGGATTTTTTCTTGGTGACTTGCTGAAGCTTGTTTTTATTCTTTTTTGTCATTGTTGTGCTTTTCCTTATACCTACAACCACATTCTAGGACATACTAAAAAATAAGTATATTTTGAATGAATGAATGAATGAAACTTTTTACATCTTATTTAAAAAACTGGATTTACTAGTGAGACCTCTGTATAATCTAACTAGTTTAATTGACTGCCTTTTCCTTTTTGGGAATCTTTTGTCCAGTGCCTTAAATAAATAGTGTTGGTGCATAATTCTTGCTCAATAATATTTGTTGAAGCAATGAATTAATATATCATGGCATTTTCAGATTTTAGTTTTGAATGGTCTCGTTCAGTTTTTGAGATTGTATTTATGAGAAAAAATGCATAAAATATTTCAGTCAAAATTTCTATTTATTTAAAAACTGATGACTTTTATAAAAACAGAAAAAGTGCATCTACTAGAGATATGACTTATATTGTAAAATTTAATTAAAATAAGATCTATTGATTTATATTCCTCTTAGATGCTGATATATTTTTTTAAGAAACCAGAGCTACATTGTGGTTTGGGTGATTTTTAAAAGTAATCCAGTGGGAAGATTGGGTTTTTCATCCTTAACAAACCAATCAAGGGAAGTAAATTTATGAAATTTTAGTAAAGAAATATTTATGTGACTCTAGAGTCAAATACTCTACCTTTAAATTCTGACTTTGACATTTACTAGCTGTATGAGCTTGAGTAAGTGGCTTAATCTCTCTGTGTATCAGTTTCCTTATTTGTAAAATGGGAATGATATTAGCATGATCTTATTGACTTGCTGTGTGAATTAAATGAATTGATGAATGTTATGTGCTGAGAACAATGCCTGGTAACAGTTTGCTATGATTACTACTAATATTTCTGTTAATACTGTATTAAGTATTAGGTATTAATACCGTTAATACTGCATCAAATACTGTGTTAGGTCTGGATTCGGGAGATACACGATAAATATGCACAACAAAATTGTATGCAAGAGGCAGAAAGAAAGCTGAGCTTTGATTTGTGAATGTTCTTACAGCTGACAAAGAGGCGCAATTCTTTCATGGCTCTGCTTTGTTCCTCTTAGGTGTGAAAAATCAGAAATGACAATCCTGCTGAGCCTAATGAGATTTTTCTGATTCCTGAAGTCATATGTTGGCTTCTGTATGTGATGTAAAAAAATGAATGATAATGATTATTTAAAATTCAGATCTTTTTTTTTAACTGAAATTTTAATATTTTTGATACAATCTGATACTTATAGGAAATTCCAAATAGCTTTTTGTCCCTGTAACATTTGAGTGGGGCTTACCTAACCCGATACTTCCTGATCACCTAATAGTTGTGTGTGTTTACTTTTTTTTTTTTGTTTAATGCATTACTTTAGAGTTTTTTCTATGGTTTTCTATGGTTTCATGTGGTTTTGAAATTTGTCTCTCTTTATTTTTTAAAGATTTTATTTATTTATTTAAGAGAGAGAGAGAGAGAGATAGGTCACAAGTAGGCAGAGAGGCAGGCAGAGAGAGAGGGAGAAGCGGGCTCCCTGCCAGGCAGAAAGTCCAACATGGGGCTCGGTCCCAGGACCCTGAGAACATGACCTGAGCTGAAGGCAGAGGCTTTAACCTACTGAGGCACCCAGGCACCCCTGAAATTTTTATTTTATCCTTTTGAACAACGAGAATATTGGCCTACATGCAGTACATTCCCCATTCTCTTACTTCATCATAATAAACTATAAAAATCAAGAAATTAATATAGATACATTATCATCATCTGAACCTCTAATCCTATTCTGGTAATACCAGTTATCCTGATAATATCTTTTATGATGAAAGGATCCCTTTTAGAACCTTCCACTGCATTTAGTTCATAGATCTTTATTCTCCTTCATGGAGGGACAGCTCTTCAGTTTTCTTCTTGGCTTTCATGACTTGACCCTTTTAAAGATGAGAGTAGTTATTTTCTCAAATGTCCTTCAATTTGTATCTGTGTTTTGCTTACTCATGATTATATTAAATTATGCATTTTTAGGAGGAATATTGCAGAAGTGATGGTGTGTCCTTCTCCCGGTGTCCTATCAGGTGGCACACTATTTTGAGCTGTGATACTACTAACGATGCTCACTTTGATCCCTTAATTAAGCTGGTGTCTGCCATTCACTATTTCCTCTTTTGAGATTTATAAATATCTTATGAGAACTTACTTTTTAATCATCTCATCAAATTACAGAATCATGGTTTCCTATTTTTCTTTAAAGATTTTATTTATTTATTTGACAGATCACAAGTAGGCAGACAGGCAGGCAGAGGGACAGAGAGGAGGAAGCAGGCTCCCTGCTGAGCAGAGAGCCCGACACGGGGCTTGATCCCAGGACGCTGGGATCATAACCTGAGTCCAAGGCAGAGGGTTTAACCCACTGAGTCACCCAGGCACCCCATGATTTCCTATTTTTGTCAATGCTTTCTAATCTATTGCTTTATTTATTTTGAAATTCAAATTACTTCAGGTGGTCAACAAGAGCCCCTTCAAGCTGTCCCTTATGTCCTTCTAACATGACCTAATCATTCCTTGAATATTTGTTTGCTTTTAGAAACAAAAAATATGTCCCAGGCTATTTTTCTACTCTCCCTGACTCACTGCTGGAAACAGTCATTTCTATAGCATCCTACTTCCGTTCGGTGGAGAATGGTATTTAGAAGCCAAGAGATGGTTATTAGGTGTATTTATTGCTCTGGGTGTCATTGACTCTAGGCCAACCTTTGTAAACATGATACATATATGCACACATACTCATATATTCATTTACTTCTCTGCTTATTTCTATATCCATATGTTGAAAATCATAAATTCCCCCTATGCTTCCATAGGGGGGGAATTCAATCATCCACCACATGGATAATAGAGTTCTACTTTTGCATATTTGTAACTGTGTTCTCTGAAGTTTAGAAGATTGACTTGCATTAACATTATGCATTTACTTATTTGACCACTTCCTTCCTTCCAATCTTCTGCTGCCATTGCCATCCCTTCTCTTTGCTGATACCCTCTTCACTCTGCTCAGTTCTGACTCATTTCTCCTGGATGCCTGCTTACACCATAGAGACATGCTCCTTACCCTTCTTGGGCTCATACCATGCTGGACCATCCCCAAATGGGGATGCTTTTCTTTCCTTATACTCAGGCTGTACCATAAATTACTGGGTACACCATCCTCCTTCCCCCAACTTTGTGGATGACCTTCTTTAACCTATGTGAGCTCTGGTGCCTCCATTCCACACCAGGTTGCCCCTCTACAGATTTGCTCTCCTTGTCATGTTCAGGCTCTCCATACTCTGCTTGGACTCATGCCTCTGTGGAGACACCTTAGGCCACCCCGGTTTGGGTCAACATGTTTCCCCCTCTTCCAGTTTGTGTATACCTACTTTGCTTTGCCCTTCCTAATGAATTTAGGACTGAATGGTTATGGAAACTGAGGGAAAGAAGGGAAGGGAATGGAACAAATCAGATTATAATTAGAAATAAAAACCCAATGAATCCTTTTAGAAGTATACAAAAACATTGTTTGTTGCTGCCAATGAAAGTTGAACTAATTGTTAAGGCTTAAGATAAAAACTTTATTCTGTATGAATTAACATATAATTTTTAATAGTTCAGATCTATAGTAACAGGACTTTTTTTTTCCCCTGACCACTTTTAATTTTTTTCTTACTTCAGTGTTTGCCTGTTGCTGAGAGTCCTCTAGAATGCAATTTTCTATGTCTCTGGCTCAGACATGCAACCCTTGGCACCCCTACCCCAGCCCCATCCCTTGCCTAGTAATAAATGTCAGTGCCAAGGATCTGGTTGTCTCAGTACTGCCTCTTATCAAATTACAATACAGTAAAGGATATCAGAAATAAAAGGTAAAAATGAATTCCATATAATAAGCACATATGAAATTAGGCTCCTAGAAAGAAACTGAAGGTAAAATAAAAGATGATTTTGATAATTTTAGTGACTCTAAGTTGAGCGTCTTTGCAGTCGATAGCATTGATTGGTTTGCCAACATGCATAATTACCACTCCCACATTCCCAATTCTCCTTGCTTTGATTAATTTCATATTATCTAGCAGGAGAACTCATTCAGGTCATCATTTGTCATGCCCTGATATGTCCTTTGGGGGTCTTAGTATAGGATGCATGTAGCTTAGCATGGAAAAAGGAAACTTCAATGAGGAATCAGGAGAGAAGGGTTGCCCCTTCTCTGGGTGGTCTGAGGCAATCTTTTTACCTTCTAGTCACAATTCCCCTCACTTATAAAGTGAAACAGGCTGATAATCTTTAAGGTCTCATGGAAAACTAGGATTATATTAATAAATAAGCATACAATTCTGTAATTCAAGAAGTATTTATAACATCACACTGGGATTGATTCTCTAATTAATACATTTTATTGCTTGTTTGATTTCATTTTTGGAAAATGTTCAGATAAGAAAGAGCAAAGAAACAGAAAGCAGATTACTGTTTTTCAGGGACTGAGCGAAGGGGGCAAGGAGAATGACTGCTAATGGGTATGGAATTTCTTTTGGAGATGATGGAAACATTTTGGAATTAGTGGTAATGGTTGCCCAAATCTATAAATATACTAAACGCCCCTAAATCGTAACTTTAAAAGAGCAAAATTTATGGTTTGTGAAACACATTTTAGTAAAGCTGTTATTTTATGTTTTCTACAGTGGGGAAAAAACATGAAATGGGTATAACATGACAGGAGGTAGACATTAGAACCAGTTATGTATATAAACATCTTACTGTTGTTGTGTTTTTAAAATCATATGCAAGCATTGGAATATTTTAAAGGTAACTTAATAAAATAAAAACAATAATTTAGTGTAGGCAGCCACGGACCCAGCTAGAGGCGAGGGATCAAACCAGGCCCTGACTCATGCCTCCTGAGTATCAGTTGAGTTGCGCTTGAGAAAGAGCCTGAGCTATGGACCCTAAGACTCACTGATGTGACTGCCTGCATGTATTAAGAGGCAAAACTGGGTTGTACATTTAACTGTTACAAGATTACCCTGTACTTGCACGGATTATACATTGCACCATTGTAAGCTCATGAATTGCTAGATAAAGATTAGCTAAGTAGACAAAAGTTACTGGCGTCAGAAGATCCACTACCAGCGCTTGGGAAATGGGCTTCGTAAAAGCTTGAGGGGTTTCATGTGAATGTTACGTGTGTATGAGCAATCAACCGAAAATAGATACTTCCTTATAATTGTTTCTGTTAGCTATATAATTCCTCACAGCCTTGAATAAAATTGGCACTGCTTGGACATCATCCACTGTGTCCCTCCTGTCCTCATTTCTTTACAAGTCTTATTCTTTCTCCATTCCCTTACCCTCTCGACCCTGCTCGTGTCGTCGCACCGGCCGCCACAATTTAGGTAAAATTCGTATCTCAAATTCAAAATTGCATTATTAAGTGAAGCCATGAGGGAGGGATTTTAAATGTTTCAAAATATGCCAAATTATGACTTAAATAAAGGGACTCAAAAGATGAGATTTCACTTGACAATAGAAATATGTGAATTGAAGCAAAATATGCTGGTTCCTAAGAAAATAAAAGTAATCGCCATTGGAACTGAGCCAATTATCAGACTTCTGACGGTCTAGAGAAATTATAACCAAAGTAAATGTACTTTGCATGGTCAAAAAGAACAACGAAGGCCAGAAACATCAGCATCATTTGTAATAGTGAACATTAGATGCAGTCTCGGTGTTTGACATTAGAGACTTGATTAGATCAGTTGTAATACATCAAATGCTGGAACACTAAGTAGCCTTAGAAACTGGGAAATGCTTCACTGCCATGGAATAGAATTTATGACTATAAAAATATTTTGATAAGATATAAATACAAACTGGATGAAAAATAACATTTGTAATATAACCACAATTTAGTTTTTCAAATATATGAACACATAAAATGAAAATATTTCTATTAGTATCCCCCCAAATGTTGATACATTGATAGCTTTCTTTTTTTTTGATGCAGTAAGATAATGTAATTTTTAAAATACGTGTTTTTAAATATTTTCCAAATGATGTCAACTAAATTGCTTTTATGCTAATAAAGATAAAAGTAAACATTTTTTTAAGATCATGAGATTCTGATAATTAGGTATGAATAATACTAAAACATGCACTGAAATGTTTCATTTATCAACAAGAATTTTAAAAAGTGATCTAGCCATTCCCCTTTAATAGATATTTAACGTCACTGGTCCTGCTAAATGCTATTAGTATGTCACTAATGATTTTACAAATCAAAAATACCCCTCCCCACCATATTATAGTACCTCAAATAGTACCATCACTATTTGAGAAGAGCTGATTTAGGTAATACATATTCATGTATATTTTTACTCAAGTTTTCCTTCTCTGTCACAGACTTTATGGGTTATTTCCCTTTTTTCTTTTTCTTTTTCTGGAAGTATATATATGGAAATATCTGTAGTCAAGCTCTGCAGGTGATAAAACTGATCACAGTTTTTGTTATTGTTGTTTATCTCTAAACAGTTTTACTTTACCTTTATCCTTGAGAGCCAGGTTGGCTGGGAATACAGTTTTAGGATGACTTTATTCACCATCTCAGTTCTTTGGACATATTATACCTTGTATTCTTATTCCACTATTGCTATTGAAAGGATAAGAAGTTTTGCTCCTGTTTGATAAATCTTTTTTCTGCTTTGGGGTGTGTGTGTGTGTGTGTGTGTGTGTGTATTGTGCTCTTCACTATCATCACAATAGGTCTAACTTTAGATCTCATTTGACTTATACTGTCTAGTATATATTTTATTTTTATGTCCTTCTCCAGTGCTAAAAAGTTCCTAGCCATTTTCCTTTTTTTCCCCCCAATATGTCTCCCCCTCCATTTTTTCTATTCTTTCTTGATCAAACTTTGGTGATGTATGTTGAAACTTATTCTGTCCTCTATATTCTCTTAACACCTCTTTCATATTTCTTATTTTGTCCTTAATGCTTTACTTAGGGCAATTTATTTAGATATATATTTTGTGCAGTTATTTTCTCTTTAGTTGGTTCCTAATCTGCTCTTTGTGTACTGATTTTTTTTTTTTAAGATTTTATTTGTATATTTGAGAGAGAGAGCAAAAGAGAGCTCAAACAAGTGGGGGGTGGGGAGCAGAGAGAGAGGGAGAAGTAGACTCTCAGCTGAGCAGGAAGGTAGCTTGACCCAGGACCCAAGATTATGAGTTGAGCCAAGGCAGATGCTTCATGGGTTTAGCCACCAAGCTCCCAAGTCTACTGATTTTTTTTTAAAAATTTTAATTTTTAAATTCTTAAGTTATAGAAATTCCCTTGATTTTTTTTATATGCTTGGTTATTCTTTTTTTTTTTTTAAGATTTTATTGATTTGACAGAGAGAGATCCCAAGTAGACAGAGAGGCAGGCAGAGAGAGAGAGGAGGAAGCAGGCTCCCCGCTGAGCAGAGAGCCCGATGCAGGACTCAAACCCAGGATGCCAGGATCATAACCTGAGCCCAAGGCAGAGACTGAAACCCACTGAGCCACCCAGGCACCCCATGCCTGGTTATTCTTGATAGTGTCTTGTTACTTGTTCATCTGTTATTCCATCCTCTAAAACATATTTCAGTAATAGTTATTCTATATTCACTTTAGTAATTTAAAAATATTAATATTAATTAATAATTAATTAAATATTTGGGAGCATATATCTGTTGTTTATTTTTGGTTTTTTGTGTCAATCTCATGCAAAAACTTTTGTTTTCTTGTACATTATTTTTAAGGTACTCATACACTGAGCTTAATCTGTGAAAATCCCATGTCTGAATTTTTTTCTTCAGAGAGTATTTGCGATTGCTTCTGCTGTGAATGAGGAACTGGTAATATCCTGGGACCACTTTTAGCTCTTTTAAAGAGAGTCTCTGGTTCTACGTTCTTCTGAGCAGGGAGCTAAAGCTTAGTCTTCCTATCTTTGTCCTCTAACTTGCATTTACTCCCAATAAGAACTTGCATCATTTATTACTCACAGATGTCAACCCTCTCTTCCTCTCTCCTCTGAGCACCGCCTGTTTGGAAACTGCCTTAAACTTCTTCAAGGGTAGTTACATGCTAGTCACAAACTTCTTCAGGGAAACTATCCCATCAAAATATTAGAAACAGAAAATGCCTTATACCTTTATGGTTTAAGGAAGTTCATCTTTATCTTCCATGTTAGTAATTTAAAATTTTACATCTTAAATTTTCTTCTTTCTGCTTAAAATTTAGATCCTAAGTCTGCTGTGGCATAGTTAGATTTTCTAATTAGACTTTTCTTCTCCATCTCTCTTCTCACGTATTTGAATTTAGGATAAGTTTTTTTTGAAACAAATATACTGCTGTTTAAGAAAATGCAGATGATTTCTTGTAATTCAAGTCTTATAAAGATGGTTATGAGGGGGCTGTGAATCTCTCTCTCTAAACTTTCCCAGTTAGTCTGTCATATATGTCTTTATTATGCTGTCATCTAAAAAAGCATTTCCTACTGCCATTGACTTTTGAAGAAAATCAGCATTAAAGAACGTAATTCTAACACCTGAAACGTGTAGAATAAATGTGAGACAGTGCAGATTAGTTAGAGCACAATGGTACTTGACCCAGATTTATTTAGATGAATGTGGTACTATTGATCTGAATTGATGTCCTTTAATATTATTTATGAAAAGAAAGCAACTGGAAAAGTCAATGTTAAATGATTAAGTTGATTATAATATCTCTGGCAGATGGAAGATTCTACTTTATCTTGAAGTGAAATTGCTCTGAAATATTTAAAGTAAAATATCTGCTCAGATTTACTTGGCCTCATCATTTCTTTCTTCTGGCTAAGAATAAATGTTAATCTTTGAGGCTTCGCTTCTCATCTGAAATTTTCATTAAAAAAAAAAATTAAACAGCCTTGCTTGGATTGCACCCTTGTCTTCAGCTGTGGCCTCACAGAGTATGTCTACATCTCCTAGGAAGCCTCAGCTCTCCTTATAGACAGGAGGGAACATCCAGTGTAGACTGTCTGGATTGAAGGGAAAAAATAAGTTTTCATATGGAAAGGAAAAAGGTAGATAGGATTTAGAAAGAAGCACTAAAAATCATAATGAATAGGACTTGATTATCACATCCTAGAAGCATCCTCTGAAATCTAAAGGAGATAGTTTTGAAAGAAGCTAGTGGAAATCTTACTTCATGGTGCAAATAGCAGATTCTCTGATTTTATTTGTACCCATGTCATTTTCTTCTATTAGAATGGGAGACCTCATGGGCAGGGTTCTGTCCCTACATACCTTGCCATACCCCAGCATCTGAAGTGTAGGAGGCATTCTACATGCTTAGAGAGCTGAGTTGAACTGGAGCTGGCTTTCACAGAAGTTAACAATAAAATGAAGAACTTAGAGGTTTTCAGAAAAAGTTGTATGTGTGGTATATCTCTAGTAGAGGAATAGTGAAATCTTGGGGAGGCTTTTTAGGAGCCCCATACTGGTTAAAGTTTGGTCGGTAATCACTTGACCATTAAAGTAGTACCCTAACTTGTCCTTTTACTTACAGTTTTGATCTACAATGAGTCACTTTGCACAGAGCAGACAGAGTTGTAGTATTAAAACATAAACCAAACTATCCCCAGTTGCAAACCTTTTCAGTGCTTTCCTTCAGCATACCCTGTGGGAACCTTGCATTGTCTAATCCTGCTTCCCACTGCCCTCTTATCTGATGCCATCTCTCTATCATCCAGCCACACTTGCTCTTCTTGTCACTGAATAGCTCCTGTGCACCTGCTTCTCCTTATTTCTGTCAGTTTCTCCCATAAACTTTTCACATATTAATCATAGAATAAATGCTAATCTTTTAGCTCTTTCAATGTCAGATATAAATGTGATCTCAGAGACCTTTCCTATTCTAAAACAGGCTTAACTTAAATTTCTTCTATGTATCACCCTGATTTATTTGCTTTTTAACATTTCTCATGATTTTAATATTTTTAATGTCATTACATTTTACTTGGTTTGATTTTTTTTGTCTCTTTACACTAATTACCCTTATGATGAGGCTTTGCTTTTTTGTTCTTTTATGTATCTCTAGTACTTAGTACAGTTCTCAGAATAGTAGGCATTCAATAGAAGTTTGTAGAAAAACAAATAGATGAATAATTCATTAGCTTTAAGTTCTTAAATTTAATATCATAGGGGATTTTCCCCTTGGATATAATTATGTATGTTGCCTTTAACCATCCTACCGGAGCTGCTAGTTAGAAGAGATGTGGATCCTTTATACATAGTCTTGAAGTCAGGGACAGATTGTGAAACACAGTGACTATGTGAGAGGCTGTAAAGTGACAAGTGCCCATGACTGGCATTAGGGTAGAAAGGGCCTTTTTGCTATGGAGTGTCATTGCTTGTAGGGTCTCTCAGCAAATAAAGCTAGGAGTTAGATGTGTGTATACCAACCTGAGTATATACACATATCAGTAAATATCTGTATCTGTATCAAAATTGATATTCATTTGTATCAATATTAAGCTAAACATGAATTCATGCTGATGTCTCTGACTTTTATCCAGTATCCCATGGACTTTTTAGTCTTTCTCATTGCTTATCTGTAACCTTTCACATCAAGAATGAGAAACCTGGAGCCTACCAGCTGTCATCCATCTACTTACTCATTCAATCCCAGTATACACGTACTATGGTTTCAGGATAGTATGGGAATAGTATTAATCCTATGGGAAATCACCGCACCAACTACAGTACGTGCTTATATATGATTCTGTTTGTCTTTAGTCTTATAGTCTCTATTGTTTCCAAAATTACTTAGGGCAGCATTTTTCCTCCCACCCTGTTCAGTGAGGTTGTGTCTGTCATACTTTTCTAATACAGTCAGATACTTTTGTCAGTGTCAGTATTCCATCCTAGGCTCCACAGTTTTCTCCTTTTTTTTTTTTTATTTGTGTATATTAAGGTTGAAGATATAAGATTCTCTGGTGTTGTCAAGTGCATAATATCCAACACTATGTTGCTATACAGAATAATTTCACTGCCCCAAAAAAAAAAAAAAAAAATCCCTTCTGCCTCACCTATTCAAATCCCTGCCAACCACTGATCTTTTTTTTTTTAAAGATTTTTTTATTTTATTTTATTTTTTTTTTTTAAGATTTTATTTATTTATCAGAGAGAGAGAAGGAGAGAGAGCGAGCACAGGCAGACAGAATGGCAGGCAGAGGCAGAGGGAGAAGCAGGCTCCCTGCCAAGCAAGGAGCCCGATGTGGGACTCGATCCCAGGACGCTGGGATCATGACCTGAGCCAAAGGCAGCTGCTTAACCAACTGAGCCACCCAGGCGTCCCTGATCTTTTTTTTTTTTAACCATACCTATAGTTTTGCCTTTTCCAGACATCATACAAATGGAAATGTATAGAATGTAGCCTTTCAGCATGGCTTCTTTCACTTGGCAATGTGTATATAAGATTCATCAATGTTACTGCATGGTTCAATAGCTCATTCTTTATCACTGCTGAATAGTATTCAATTATAGGAAGGTACCACAGTTTGTACATGCTTTTACCTACTGAGGGACATCGTGATTGCTTCCTGTTTTTGATGATTATGTATAAAGCTTCTAGAAACATTCAAATGAAGGTTTTGTATGGACGTAAACTTCAACTCAATTAGGTTAAAAACCTAGAAATGTGATTGCTAGGTTGTATGGTAAGACTTTATTTGGCTTTATAAAAACTGCCAGACTTCTAAAGTGGATGTACCATTTATATTTCCACCAGCAATGAATAAGAGTTCTTGTTGCTCTGTGCTAATTGGAATTGCCAGTGTTGTGGACTTTAAGTCGTTATAATACTTATGCAGTGGTATCTAAGTGTTGTTTTACTTTGCATTTTCCTAATGATAAATCATGTCAGACTTTTTTTTTCATATGCTTATTTGTTATCTGTATGTCTTTAGTGAGATATCTGTTCAGACCTTTTGGCTATTTTTAAAACTTTCTAATTAAAAATTTTAGAAGTTTGGCTACTTTTAAATTTAATTCTCTATCAGGTATATGATTTTCAAAGATTTTCTGTCTGTGGTTTGTCTTCACATTCTTTCAACAGTGTTTCACACAAAAGAGTTTTTAATTTTAGTCAAGTCCAACTTACCAAATTTTTTTTAGAAATTATGCCTTCCTGTTGTATCTAACAACTCATCACGGGTATGCCTGGTCTCAGCCAGTTGAACCTCCGACTCTTGACTTCAGCTCAGGTCATGATGATCATGAGATCCAGCCCCATGCTGTCTGTGTGCTCAGTGCAGAGTCTGCTTGAGAGTCTCTCTCTCCTTCTGCCCCTCCCTCCACTATAAATAAATAAATAAATGAATAAATAAAATGAACTCATCACTACCCCTAAGGTTATTTTTTTTTTTAAAGATTTTACCCATTTATTTGACAGACAGAGATCATAAGTAGGCAGAGAGGCAGGCAGAGAGAGAGGGGGAAGCAGGCTTCCCCACTGAGCAGAGAGTCCAATGGAAGGCTTGATCCCAGGACTCTGAAATCATGACCTGAGCTGATGGCTTAACCCACTGAGCCACCCAGGCACCCCATCTAAGGTTATTTTTAAGAGTACAAATAAATTTTAGTGGAGGAAACTCTGATGATAACTCTAACAAATGATTTTTTTAAAAAAAATTCTCGTACAGATCTGCATATTTTACTAATAAGAAAAACGGGGACTTCTAAGTCAGAAATGGTCATGAAATACTGTTTATATATGTACAGACAGTCTCCAATTTATGACGGTTTGACTTAAGATTTGTCAACTTTATAATAGTGAGAAAGCTATACATTTTCACTAGAAACTGTGCTTTGCATTTTGAATTTTTATCTTTTCCTCGACTAATGATATGCCATACTTTGTCCTAATGCTAGACAGTGGTAGTGAGCCACAGCTTCTAGTAGGCATGCTATTTTGCAGGCAAACAACCCATACACTTATCATTCTGTACCATACAACCATTCTGTTTTTCACATTCAGTACAGTATTCAATAAGTTACATGAGATATTCAATACTTTATTGTTAAGATAGTCTTTGTGTTAGATGATTTTGCCCAATTGTAGGCTAATGTATATTAAAATATCTGAGCATATTTACGGTTGGCTAGGCTAAGCTATGATGTTCAGTAGGTTAGATGTGTTAAATGCATTTTTGACTTACAATATTTTCAATTTATGATGGATGTATTGGACATAACTCCATTTGAAGTCAAAGAAGATCTATACAGAAATAAAGTCAGAGTCATTTAAAGACATTTGTAAAATACTTCTAACTGCAATGCTAGCTAATTAAGGATTAATTTTCTTTCATTATTATTAGAACTGCACAGATAATAGGTCAATTCCTCCCCCATTGTGTGTAGATAATTCCCATTATCATTAATTGGAGTTTTATGTGTAAGAAGAAAGGGAAATATTTAAACTTTATAGGGGGAAAAAAAAAAAGCAAAACATTACCAGCTATTCACAAGGCCAAATCTCTCAGCCAGTAGATGTCATTCTCTATTTTAATGTAAATTTCTAAATTCTGCCTTTGGCTATCTGTTCTGAAGACAAGTTACAAAAACCAGTTCCATTTCAATCTGTGTTTCTCTTGATCTTTGTTCCAAGTTGGTATCTTTTCCCTTCCATAATAGCAGGAGTGCCAGAGTGTGAAATTGGGTCAGTTTGACAGAAATGATAGTTGATAAGCTTCTGTCTTTTAGTCAATTAGCCCTTGGTGTGGGATATTTATCTACTTACTCCAATTCACAGTAAAACATTTATTAACTTGAAATAGACATACTATTCTCATCTGTCTTTCAGAGTAGGGCATTCCATGATGATTTTCTGGGGGGGAAAAAAAATAGGGAAAAGCTATTGATGGTTTTGGTAAGGTGCAAGAAATGCAATTACCCAGGAAGCACCAATCATTTTTCCTTTACCTATTCCTTAGCCCTTTAGAGGCAAACAGCTGTAGATGTCATCTCTTCTTGAGAGAACTGGAGCTTGCCAAAACCTTGTTAACTGCCCCTCCTTTGTGCTCTCATTACATTCCATACTTATGTAATGGTGCATTTATAATGCAGCAGTACCTCTGTCTGTTTGCTTGACTCGTTAAAGAATAAATGTTTGGAAAGTAGGGATGCCTCCTGGGCTTTGACCCACGTTAACTTAATTAGTAAATATTTACTGATATCTAATTGTTTTGCACACATTTTGAGCATTTGGGGACCACCATGGTGAATGGCATAGTGATTGTTTGTAGGACCCATGGAGCAGGGAGAATTTAAACGAGAAAATAACCAGTGATTACCTAGGATAAAAAAACATTATAAATGAACTAAATAGAGAAATTATGGAAGCATATGAAAAGTACTTCTTTCCATCTTGGGGGATCAAGATAGGCTTTCCAGAAAATATAATCCCTAAGCAGAGCTAAGTATTAGTAAGAAATATCCAGGAGGAGGAGTCTGGGGGTGGGATAGTAAAAGATAAACAGAATTTCAGGAAATTTAGTTTCTTCGTAATCTTATTCACAGTATTTAGAATAGTAAGTAATAGATACACTTTCATTAAATGAATGGGTAGATAAATTTCAAGAATCCAAGGCCAAATTGGAGTGACTAATCCCTTCCCGAATCTATTAATTAGTATGCCTACTATTTTTAATAGCCACTTAGTCATACTACCAAAAGAAGAGAAGATAAAAAAAAAATACACTATTTCCTTAACTAGTGTATTCTCTAGAAGACCTAATCACTTTGGAGAATAGATTTCTATCATATGTTATTCTCAGTAACTCGTCATAATGGCATATGTAGATCTAGTACACATTTTAAAATTCTGGAGATATGGAAGCTAAATACATGAACTTTGAAATAGGATTATGTGTCTTAAACCTAAATCATGCCATTTATTAAGCTTTTAAACCCCTAATAGCTATTTGCCCTGTTTTCTCTATATGGTTTATGAAAAACTAGAAAAAAGATACTATTTTGCCTAAGGAGGTATGTTTATAGTTCCATTGTTTAGAAATATCATAACCTGTCTTTTAGTTTGGATAGGTATTCAGCACAGTTCACCCCATTTTTGTGGTGTCTTTTCAATCAGCTAATTGAAAAAAATAATAAGCATCTTTAGTGCTAGGACTATGTATTTTAATAAATACAGAAGCTTACAGTTCATCAGACTTCTTAAATTTGAAAGACTTGGGTAGCTATTGAAAAATTAGGAAGCAAGTAATGATTGGGAGCAGAATTTGCTACCCCAAAATATGCCTCTTTGGCATAAGGATTATTTTGAACTGGTTATTTTTAAGAAACAACAGACACAGAGGAAGCTGTGAAAACGGAGTAGAAATTACCCTGTTGTAAGAGACATTTACTTTTATAAGGGAAATCTCCCTTTGTTAAGAGGGCCACCCTCTCTGTACCAGGAGGAGGAGGATGACTAAATCTCTAGAAACTCTTATCAAGAAGAAGGCAGAGATTTAAGTCTGTATAACAACCATATCTTGTGTAACCTCCCACTAATGGCTTCTACCCTCCCCAACATCTTTCTTATCTTTAGCTGGAGATGGTGTTTAAAGTGGTGATGGGCCATTTCTGGGAGTTACTTTATTTTCCTGGGTCTCTTCCATGTATACAAGAGGTATATATGATATTAATTTCTGTTTGTTTTTCTCCTGTTAATCTGCCTTTTAGTGTTGGAGTCTCAAACAAAAACCTAGAAACATAGTGGGGAAATTATTTTTTCCTCCCTTGCAGCAGGAAATTAATTCCTCCAATAAATAGAATAAAGGGTTTGATTGTAGATATGTTTCTGAGGTGTTTATGTAATAGAAAGTCTTATAGTATGAAACACTTAGTCTTTAAGAAGAGTAGGATATATAATACCACAGTATATATTGGAATACTTGGAATAATCAGTGACTTTAAAATACATTTCTTAGGGGCACCTGGGTGGCTCAGTGGGTTAAAGCCTCTGCATTCGGCTCAGGTCATGATCCCAGGGTCCTGGGATGGAGCCCCACATCGGGCTCTCTGCTCAGCAGGGAGCCTGCTTCCCCATCTCTCTCTGCCTGCCTCTCTGCCTACTTGTGTTTTCTGTGAAATAAATAAATAAAATATTAAAAAAAAATACATTTCTTACAACTCTTTCACATGTGGCCCAATTACCGAGGCAATTTTGACCACAACTCTCATGCCTCTCATCCCTTGATTTGTGTGTCCAATAGTCTTCTCTGACAGAAAGAGACAATTCCATGAAAAGGAAGGACTGGAAGCAAAAAGGAGCTAACTTTAAGAGTTTCCATTGATCAAATTTGAGAATAATATCAGCAAAAATAATAGTAACAGTGATAATCATAGCCATTGTGTATTATTGAAATAAGTTTATTAAGGGTCATGTGTTCATAATGATACCTAAAAAAAGAAAAGAAAAGAAAAGAAAGAGTATAAAATAGGTTAATATTCAATAAGTATGTATTGTTATGATAGTACTAGTGTTTCTTTATAGCTGGCATGCATTCTTTTGGGGCTGGCATCTGTTTTGATGAATTGGTGTTTGAACTGAACCAGTTGTTAAATATTTTAAGTAGCACCCCTTGTTTTGAATTGATTTTCCTAAGTAGGGAGGCACACACACACACACACACACACACACACACACACGGTGTATATATATGCATATATGTGCATATGTTTGTTAATACAGATCTATGTTCGTATGTTTGTTTACATATACAGATATGTTTTAGAAATTATTATATTCATTGGGTACTTATCTATATATTATAAAAATATTTTCCTTCTATCTGTATAGCAATGAAAAATAAACACAGGGGTTATAAAGTAAACAAGAAATCTGGGCACTCTTTTGTATGGGATGCTACAGTTTCAAGTAGAAAGAGTTGTACAGTCAGTCTCTGGAAAATAAATTAGGCAAACTTCTCAAAAAGGAGAGATAAATATGGAGACTCGGTCCCTTATTTTCTAGGAGATAAAACCTCTATATGGCCCTGATAATTATAGTATTATGTTAATAAGGAATGCATCTACTCAAATAATTCTAACAGACTAAGTCAATATGGCAAATGGACAGAACAATAGGTTACATAATATGAACTAAGTGGGACTTTAAAAGTCTATCCTTCTTTTACCAAAGAGTTTCACAATAATCTTTCTGATACCCTATGGAGATCTCAAATTAAGCCCGTTATTTTAGAAACCCACAAAACTAATTTAAAATAAGGACAGCTTTCTTAAACCATCATGTAATTTTTACGATAGCCTTGTCTAAAAATGGCATTAAGTTTCTTTATATTTGTATTTGTAATTTTGTAATATTTATAATTTTGTCTACTCTATAAGGTGTTTGAAGCATCCAGAAGAATCAGGTACACAATTTAGTAGTCAAAATAATGTTCCCTCACCACAAAAACAAACAGTCACTCCTTAATCCTCAGAATGTTGACTATGTTGATTTACATGACAAAGGGACTTCACATTTGTGATTAAGGTAAGGACTGTGAGAGAGAGAGAATATCCTGAATTACCTGGATGAGCTCCATCTCATGATGGGTCCTTACAACTGGAAAACATTTTGCTGCTGTAGTCAGAGGGAGAGGTGACTGTAAGAAGAGTCAGAGAGATGCAGTGTTGCTAGCTCACATAATGTGGGTGGCCTGCGAAAGCTGGAAATGGTAAGGGAACAGATTCTCCCCATCAGCCTCCAGAAGGTATCATAGCACTGCAGACACCTTGATTTTAGCTTGGTGAAACCTGTGTCAAACTTTTTGTAGTAAAAACTGAACAAGAATAAACTTGGGCTGTTTCAAGCCATTAAGCTTTGGTAATTTGTTGTAGCTAATATACATCAAATGTGTAATATAGTTTAAATTATTTAATGGTATTTATTTAATTATAATTATATCCATTGACAAAATGCTTAAAGAAAGCTTCTAAAGTTTTTATTTATTAAGTATTCATTATTTATTAGGTATTTATTTTTTGTTTGTTATTGGATATAGAATGTACCTAATGATTTAAGTTCTAGGTGAAGATGTTAGAAAACAGAATATTATTAGGGTACTTGCTTATTATTATTTGTCTTTAGCAAGAAACTGAAGGAAACAGATAACCCAGAAAATTGGTTAGTTTTGGCTAGTGTTCAAGCATGAATAAAAGGGAAGCATGAATAAAAGCAGGAATAAAAGGGTAATAAATTTCAGAAAATTTCAGGCTTGGAGAAGGCTCTTGATTCTCATTCCAATGGGTGAAAGGTAATACTGAGATTAGGAATGCAGGTGAGAACTCACATGACTTATTTCAGCCAATGCCTTGAGAGGGGAAGGAACATAAGCAGTTGTAGACTCTCTCTTCCTCAGCTCTGTGGGTGTGTCAAATTGGAGCTTCCATCTGCCTGAGTCCTGGGGACAGTGCTTGGTCAGAAGTACCTTCCCAATATAGAGCAGAATCTAGCCTATCCTGATAGAAAAAGTCCACTTTGTTGACTTGTTGAGAAAGAACTCCTAAAACTGATTTGTTAGGGTTATGATTATTATAAAATGGACCATAATCTCATCCTTGAACAAATCACTGTAGTTAAAAGAATACAATGTGCTGAGTAGTTTAGGGACAGGCCCTAGGACTTTCTGGGATATGAGGGTAGAGTTTAGGGTGAAGAAGAAAAGTTGGTTTTCACAAGTCTGGCATTTAATGGATGTTCTGCTTCTTGGAGTGGTTGAATGGATGAAGGATAGTAAAGTCAATACCTATCTGATCCACCAATAATTTCATATCATTTGTTTCATCTCCATTTAGAACCTTGATAGTTCTATTTTTCTTTGGATTTTATGGAATATATCAATATCCTTCTAGCTTTTTTACTTGCATGAGAAAAATTAAATTTGTTTTCAGTCACTGTAAATGTGACAAATGAACCTAAGTCAAATTCTGAATTATTGAATTAAAATGCACCAAATTAGATGAACATGCTCTAATGATAAATACTGATGCTTCCCACTATTCCTTTAATAAGCCCTATAACATTGAAGAATGTAGAGGATGCCTGTACTATATGAACTCAGATTACTTTCAAATACAGAATTTACATTAGGCTTCTTATAGAATTTCTAAATATTTCAACTTCTCCGTAAAGCCAATTCCTCCCTAACTCCTAGTACATACTACTCAGAAAACTGGTGAGTTTGCACATTTTAAGTGTGAAGAATTCAGTCCTTGGAATTACTTTTCTTACTTTTCTTATCCACTATAGTTGTGATTGTGGGTTGTGTACTCAAATTTCATATTTCTCAAAAAAAAAAAAAAAAAATCACAGTGGAAAAAAACCCTGCAGGATAAGTGGTATACATGCACTTTCAAGATCCATTCCAGCTGAACTCTGAAATGATCTGGGTTTGGAATTTGCCTCTGAGCTGTTATAAGAGCTTCAGTATGACTTTACAATAAACAAAAGGCCATCCAAACAAATTGACCTTATTGCATTGGCTTGAGCAATGAACTGTATCATTTGTTTTCATGCCAACAACGTTTTGTTTGGTTAGGCTCACCAAAGGAAAAACCAAGTAAAACCTATTTCTGAGTAGAATATTTAAAGGATGGACAGGCTTCTTTAACAGCTACTTTAGGTATGATTGTCATCTACTAACTACATAGCAAAATGCACAGTTACCTTGCTTTTATAATCCAGAGAGGCCAAAGGATTTGACAAGTTTGTATCAATGCCTTGGCTAATAGTGAATAGAGTCTGAATGCTCCTGACTTGTAGCTGCTGCCCAAAATAGATTTAAAAATTGCACTGGCCTTCTTCTTAACAAGTTGGTTTCAGATCCCCCTTCCTTAGCTCCATTTTCCAATTGCAGCTAAAAAGTAGAATGGTATGGCCACACTTCTGCTTAAAACACATTGGTGGTTCCTCATGGTCTATCAAATGAACTTTTAGATCTTTTATCATTCCATAACCTGGTCTCTTTCTATCTCTCCAGCCACTTCCTGCCACATACTTTCTGCTGAAATAATACCACATTATTGGGAGGTTTTTTGGCATACTTTGTGTATTTTAACTCTTTATGCATTTGCTCAAGTTATTTCTTCATCCTGGAAGGTTGGTGTCATCTTTTTTTCAATCAGTCTCATTCTAACTCTTCCTTCAAGATTCAGGTCAGATGTTCTAACCTCTAGGCAGCATCCTCTAAGCTCTTTCTTTGTGCTTTTGTAATCCAAAAATGCGTACTTACCTCTTGGTACAGAGATTATCTATTTGTATGTCTCTCTTTCTGGATAAATTCCTTGAGGAATCAGACTATTATGAGTGCATGCTCCATCACCCAATGCTGTTCCCCAGGAACTTCTCATTCTTGTGTCCCACACCTGCCCACACACATCTTTGTATTCTCTGGTATGCCAGGCACATAAAAGTAAAATTTGTTGAACTGAGTAAAATAGATTTACCTGAAAACATCTTGGAAGAATAACCAAAGCACTGGAATTAAAGGACTGATATTCAGTTTAAAGAGAAATGCAAGAGCAGCACTAATGAAGTTAGACTCATGGATTTCAGGCTTATCAAAATCCATTTTCTGACTATATCTGACTTTGACTCTGTCTTTGAAAATATGATCTTGGTCAGGAATATTCGTTCTACTTTCTGTAAAGAGCAAGTTTCTATTCTTCTTCTAATTCTCAGTTTAAGTCTTATCCCTCTGGGAAATTTTCTCACATTCCTGTGATAGATTTTCACACTTTTCCTCTTGCCTTTATAGCTCACTGTGTGTAAATAACTCCAATATAATACTTATCACATTATATTGTAATTGCTTATTCATGTGTTTCTCTACATTATCTTTAATTCACTGCTCCTTGAGGGCAGAGTTTTTCTTTTTTCTTCATTATCTCATTTATCTCTTCCACTCATTGTTTAATGCAGTGCTCAAGATCTAATAGTGGAAATACTGGTAGTTTCCATCAGCTTCTCTCAGCCAGGGTCTCAGAACTATACTTCATGAGTAGTAAGAAGGACTGAGATTTAGCACATAACTGACAAATTATGGCCAACAAGAGGGAAAAAAACCTCTAAAAATATGATGTGTTCAAGTACAGCAAACAGGCTTTCATGCAACTTTCAGCACATGACTCTATCAATCTAGAGACCCTAGTTTTATAACCTTGGCTTCACCAATTATTTTGGTGTCCTTGAGAAATTTATTTGGCATCTCCAAGTCTCAGTTTTCTCACCATAAAATGGGATTCATTCATGAAGTGTGGTCTGACCTTTTTTCACTACAAGGGAAAGCCAAATCTAACTACAGTGACCAGTAAGGGGGATTGATTGGCCATGTAACTGAAATCCAAGGATAGTTTGGCTTTAGAAACAGTTCAGTGCAAAGGTTCAACAGATGTTGCTGGAACAGTATTTCTTCTTTACCTCTTGACTTTGTTGTTCTCTGCTCAAATACATTTTTATACTGTCCCTGATAAAGCAGGAAGGTCTCTGTCATTTCCAGATTTGTCTTTTCTTTCCACCTAGAAATTTCCAGGCTTTTTACCCCTAGAAAAGTTGAAGAATGAAGGCTTTCAGTATTTTGGTGTAAAAATGATCCTTATGAAACTCTATCATCTTTGTAGCAACCTCTCCATGTAGTATCCTCACATGAATTTCATTTTCTAAGGCTCTATAGGAAGGTCAGATGGCTGAGAGTCAAGGTGTCACTCAGCTGTGCCCAAGCATTATGAGAAGATACTCCGCTGAAGTAACTTCTTTATTAGTCCCATTGTTGGTTTTAATCTGATTGAGAATCAGTGCCCTAAAGAAGAATCTGAAAAACTTGCTGGGCTCAGTGAAATATAAATTCTGGAAAGAAGGTAGAGATCAAGGAACTTGTTTTAGAAAGCTAAGGCCATCTGCCCAGCAAAGAAATAATCTACCAATTGGGAGAGCATGTTTTAAAAACTGGCTCTCACTTCCATCTGGGATTTTGAGTTAGACATTTAACATGTCTGGTCATTAGTCTCTACATTTCTAAAACAGGACAAGCTAACTGCTAAGATTAAAAAAATTGATAAAGTTCTTAAATATGTACTCTAATCTTTCTTTTGATGCCCTTGGAAAACTGTTTATACAACCTCTCAAGTAAACTCATTAAACAAATTAAAAAATTGCAATAATGCTACATTTTTTGTTTGATCGAATGCAATTGCTAATAAAACTTGTAATTCAGAAATCCTAATACACAGCTAATAATTCCAACTATGAGGAATTTCCTGTCAGGACATTAAAACCCTTATCAATTTCAATTCACTTTTAATCATATGAGTATGTTAATATGTCACAGAGAAGAGCAGAACCTTAATCTTCTCCCAACTTTCTTTATCCATGAGCTACACTGCCTACTCTGTCCTTGAATAAGGAAATAAGTCTTAAAAGAGAAACAGTAAGAAAAGATGAAGATGGGATTGGGAGGGAGACAAACCATAAGAGACTCTGACCCTCACAAAACAAACAGAGGGTTGCTCGGGGGAGGGGAGTCGGGAGAGGGCGGTGGGGTTAAGGACATTGGGGAGGGTATGTGCTATGGTGAGTGCTGTGAAATGTGTAAACCTGGCGATTCACAAACCTGTACCCCTGGGGATAAAAATACATTATGTGTTTATAAAAAAATTAAAAAATTAATAATAAAAAAAGAAAAGATGAGAGTAGTAGTTATAAATTAAACTATCTCATAATTGAATCAAGATTAATATAAGCCCCTTGGGAGACCATAAAAATATTGGATGTTTCCTCACTGTACATGAAATGGATACATGCAATATCTGTTACCTAGATATTGCAAATGGGACCCCCAAAGGCCAGAGGTGTTTTTTTTTTTTTTCTTTTTTAAGAGTTTATGTTTTTATTTGACAGAGAGAGACAGAGAGAAAGAGAGAGAGGGGGAACACAAGCAGGGGGAGCGGGAGAGGAAGAAGCAGGCTTTCCGCCAAGCCGGGAGTCCGATGTGGGCCTCCATCCCAGGGTCCTGGGATCATGACCTGAGCCGAAGGCAGCCACTTAATGACTGAGCCACCCAGGTGCCCAAGGCCAGAGGTTTTGAGACATCTGGGTTACACTAGCAAGATTTTTTTTCTAAATGACTGATGTATGTATATAAATGAAACTCCATGTCTCCTCACTTTTGATATTTCCCTTAATGATTTCCAAGCAACTGTTTTTAGCGTCACTGAACAGTGTGGGACCATTGCTACAATTTCCTAGAACCTGGGCTGCTTCTGTGGATCCAAGCTTTGTGATTTGGCACCACAGGGTTTTGCCTTACCAGGCCTGTCTGGCAGAATATGTCCATTCCGAAGTCTTACACCATATAAACGTGCTTTGATATACTTACCCCTCTTTCCAGTGTTACAAAGGATCACAGCTGGAGGGAGGAAAATTAACCCAAACGAGTCTGTCGTTCGCTTTTTCTCAGACGTGTTTCTTCTACTTTTTTTCAGTTCTGGTTTCTGCTGTTCAGATTGATATTATGAACACAGAACCAAGAGGGAACAGAACTGCTGTGTTGCCCTCTTTGATGCATATTAAATTTACTTCTCTGAAAAAGAGCTAGAAAGGGCTGAGGTACCAAAAAATAGGAGATTATGGTACACAAGTCACTGACTCTACCAGAACCATGGTTTGTCTTTATGGCAAGCTCTTGATCAGGTGGTTTAAGAGGAGCCATTCTGAATATATGACTCACTTTGTGGTATTGACTGAAAACCAAGCTCCACAAGGCACTGAACAGTGGTTGTTTCAACTGCCATGTCCCCCCTCGTGTTTTATAATACAAAAATGTGACCAGACCTAGTCTGCATTTGTGCCTTGGAACCGCTGTTTATAATTTGAGTGATTCAACACAAGTCATTGGAGCTGAATGTGTAATGTCATGCAGGAAAAACTAAGGTATACCTCATTGTTTTATGGAAACATGCAGTTCCAAAGAACAGAACTGAGGTTAAAAAAAAAAAAAAAAAGACCAAGTTATGTTTTAAACAATGAGATGCTTATTAAGTAACCACTGCACGTGAATAGAACAAGTTAGTTCTGGGATCATTAAAGATAAGCAGATGGTGCTCCAGGCCTTTAACCACATTTTGATGATCTCAGTGCACGTGTAGTTAAGGGGGATTTTGTTCATATTGTCTTACTTCTAGTATAATAGACACACAATCAAAACGAAGCTATCTGTGAAGCCCATTTTGCAACAGAAATCTGGTCAAGAGGATCTTAACCTTTGGTTATTCATTCGGAGACAAATGCTCACCAACTTCTCTATCAGCAAACTGGAGATACTAGAAATTCTTTTTTTTTTTTTTTTCCTGACTTTGAACAGAGAGATCAATTTTTACTTTTTCTCTTTGCCTATTCCTGAAGATATTTTCTGTAGGACATTTTGAGTTTTCTGTATCTCAGGGCTAGATAGGTTCTCTAGTCATGTGTTAATACTAAATTCAGCACCTTTGGAGTTTTTTGGGTTTTGTTTTCTTTAAAGGTTACTGACTAGCTGAGGGTTGGTTTTCAGCTTGAGGAATTTGTTATTTATTCATTGCTGATGTAACTTTTCTTGATAAATTTGATTATTTGTGGTGCATTAGTGTTTACTTCTATCTAGAGTTATAAATGACTACTCTAGGTTTTTTTTATAACAGTTTATTAGAAATAATACGGGTTAATGATTTATTGACAGCCAAGCATGTATAGGGCACTGTGATAGGCACTGGGAATATAACAGTGAGTGATTGAAAGATCAAAGCTCGGTATCTGATTTCAAGGAATATAAAACCTAACTTATCTAAATTCCATAGTAATTTTGAGGGCATGATATTATATCCCCATTTTAAGGATAACGAAAGTAAATCTCAAAGTTAAGTAACATATCCAAGTTAACACAGGAAATAATTTGTAGGATCAAGAATAAAAGATAGGTCGATCAGATTCTAAAAGCCCATTTTTTTCCTATTATTCCTGTGAAAATTTTCCCACACTTAATAGGTAAAATGGCGATCAGATGGCTTAGATTAAATGCTGCAAAAGGAAGGAGTTTGAGAAAATAATCTTTTTCTTATAGCTATACTGCCTTATATATCCAAATGTTGCACAGTTGAAAAAATAAATCAACATGCCTAGGAAATACAGAAACATGGAGACAAATTAGGTGATGTTGATAATTTATGAGAAGTGCCTAGTTTGGACAAAAAGTCAGAAAAACATGATAGAAGTACATGTCACATCTGCTTAAGATATCAGATGGTTCAATGATGAAAGAAATGTAATAGGTACTTGGAAATAAGATTTATGGTGTTTGATTATGGCAAGAGTTGCCTTTATGTTAGGTAGTATAAATGATCTTTTTATTGGTGTATGTGCAAGCAAAGATGTAAAACGATTTTATGTACTTACTTTTAAATGACAATCATTTCAAAATGCAAGACCAGTTAATATCTTATGTTTTAGAACTTCTATTGTGATTTGTTGAATTCTGAGACCACTGTTTGAATTAAGCTTTGATTTAAAATCCACATATCTAGCAAAATCATGTGATTTAAAAATTTTGATTGGGATAGGGTGGACTAGACATAATGGAACTATTTTTCTCTTTCTGTCTTTCAAGTTGACCTACCCCTGGTAGATAAAAATGCTCACAGCAGGAAAGTTTAGGGTGATCCAAAAAAACATAATAGAAATGTGAATTAGGAAGATCAGACAGACACATGGTGGCTGTTTATACACCTGGAATTTGGATAAAGAGATAAGAGGAAAAAAAGCTGGCTACAAAGGTTTGAATCCAGGTATAGCTCTTTTTCCAAAAACAGAAGCATCTCTCAGGCAATGGACTTGAACTGAGTTGCAGTAGAAGATAATGAACTTGGTTTTGAGTATGTTATGGTAACCTCTAAATTTAAACTTATATAACAAAAATAATAATGGTAATTATTGCCTAATTTAACATCATTTTCACCATAAACTCTGCAATGTTCTTTTTATATATTAATAAATTACAAAAAGTCGTGTAAACAGATGGTATTAACTCCATTTTAAAAAACAGGAAACTGAGAATCAGAAAACTTAACTGACTCTCTCAAGCTTATATATATTCAGAGCCTTCAAATAAACGAGGTCTGACTGACTTTCCTGTTACATACTCTTTCCTCTGTGAAATGAAATAGTATAAAATAAACTATTGATCTAAGATTGAATTCTTAGTTCTCTTCTATGATACCATACCAACATTTGATCCTTTCTACGTAAATTGTCTTTACTATTTTTCTGATATTTTTACATCGATTTTGAATGACAGCTCCTTGGAACCTAAATTATTATATACATTTTTTAAGATTTTATTTATTTATTTGACAGACAGAGATCATAAGGAGGCAGAGAGGCAGGCAGAGAGAGAGAGGGAAGCAGGTTCCCTGCTGAGCCGAGAGCCCAATGCAGGGCTCGATCCCAGGACCCCGAGATCATGACCTGAGCTGAAGGCAGAGGCTTAACCCACTGAGCCACCCAGGCACCCCAGAACCTAAATTATTAACTTTCTGCCTTTGAAATTCTATTGTCAGTCAAGCTGAATTTGTTTATACTCTTGTTGATTTGTGATGGAGGTGACTAAGGGGCCATCAAAACCCTTTTACTATTTTTTGTGCCAGTAGAAGCAGAATTGAATGGTGACTACCCAGACAGAGACTACAGTTTCTCTCCCCTTTGGCATCTCCCTGGGGTCACATACCTAGTTTGCATTAATGAAATGGGAGTGGAATTGCTGTGTGCCTTTTCTGGTATGGCCTTTAAAAAATGGGTGTCCTCTTCATTCCCTTCATCTGGTGGGATCTAGGCACTGACTAGGTTGTAGGAATGGCAGAATGGAGGAACTATGGAGCCCATTTCACTGTGTGGGTAAGAGATATCTGCCAACATTTCCTGCTTTGCACTGAGAAAGAAATAAGCAACCACAGTATTTGAGACATTAGAGTTGTGGATTTATTTTTCAAGTATTTCTTATTTATATTTTAAAAAGATTTTATTTATTTGACAGAGAGAGGGAGTACAAGCAGGCAGAGCCACAGGCAGAGGGAGAAGCAACCTCCCTGTTGAGCAGAGAGCCTGACTTGGTGCTTGATCCCAGGACCCTGGGATCATGACCTGAGCAGAAGGCAGATGCTTAACCCACTGAGCCCCCTAGGTGCCCCAATTTTTAGAGTACTTTTTAGAGATTTTATTTATTTATTCTATTTCAGAGAGAGTGCAAGCTGGGGGAGGGGCAGAAGGAGAGAGAAAATCCTCAGCAGACTCCATGCTGATTGCAGAGCTCATTGCAGGGCCCAGTGCAGGGCTGGCGTGGGCCTTGATCTCAAGACCCTGAAATGATGACCTGAGCTGAAACCAAGAGTTAGATGCTTAACAAACTGAGCCACCCAGGTGCCTGTATTTTTAGAGTATTTTAGCCTAACTAAAAATTCCTACTATCAATAAAATGTGTCCTATCTTGTAATAGTAATAGTGGAACATAATTCCTTGTTATCTTCTATAGAACATATTCCGGCACTTTAGACGCTCGTGCAAGCTACCAAGAAACCATCTTAATTTCTTTTACGGCATGCATGTAGAATTGTGTGAACTGTGGCCTGCATACTCAAGTCATACTGCTTTCTATTACAAAGTGCAGAAGAAATTTTGATCAAGCTCTTATTTATCATATTATGTTCCATTGCATAATGAATAAATGTTTATTGAAGTCTTGGTGTATGCCTAATCACTGAGTTTGAGAAATGCTTTGTAGAGGACTCATCTGAAGGAAAAGAGTTCTTTTTACACATGTCCCCTAATATTGTGCAACATATTTTTCTTCAGAACCAGATAATTTTGTTCTTTCTAAATTCCTATTGGTTTTGGAAATTTAATTTTTCCTATGTGTGAAAGTTATCTTACCCCCACAGATGTTTCTGAGAGAGAAGCTTATGGTCAGGGAGATCCTGAGAGGAATTCCAAAGAAGACTTGTATAGAAGCTGTCACTTTAAAGGGCTCTTCAGACAACATTCAGTCTCTTCTACCTTGTGTACATCAGAAGGGTGGTCTCTGATTCAGGCATTTTAAATACATGCTGAAATAAGTTATTCTCAGACAAGTTCTCCAGAGGTTAAGAAGAACAAAGACCAACTTCAAATAGAGCTTTTATTTGAATTTAACCCTTTTTTCCTTTTTGTTGTTACTCAGCCAATCACACTCTCCAATACTGGCTGTGTGTTGTGGGCCTTCAGTGATTGCCTTCCTCAGGCAGTGCCAGAGAATGGTGTTTGAAGAATAAGCTGTGAAGGCTTAAAAAATTAATCTACCTAAAGGCTGGACCAAAAGCCTTTTGCTAGAGAACAACTTTTTGCTTTAAAAACCAATTATTAATTTCTCACAGCAAAGCAGAGGCAAAGAGCAGAGCAGGAAAAAAGGGCACCTACATAAGTAAACCCAGCATCTTTTTCTTGAGCCTCTGCAGGTTTTCTTATACGTTTCTCAGTCATTTCTTGGCAAGGCAGTCTCATCACTGACCAAGACCTGTAAAGACCTAACCAATATTTGCATCAGTATGCTTTATTATTTTATTTCATTTCATTTCTATAAGTAGTGGATTTCAAATTTCTAAAAAAAAATAATAATAATTTTATGATCACTAGAGCTCGACTAAGCTGGATCCAAATTCTAGCCTGGCTTTCTTGCTCTGTGTTCTTGAGTCTCAATTGACTCACCTGTGACTTACACGTAAGATACTTATTGTAAATAAAGTTACTGTAAGAAGCAAATGAATTACTGCATATAAAGGGGTCCACTCAATTTTTTTTTTGCTTATAATAAATGCTCAATAAATATTGTCACTGCTTGTGTTGTTGATAGTTGTTTATAGCAAAAGTGTAACTTTGTGAATTTTCTTTTCATTTCCAATTAAGGTCTTCTCCTTTCAAAGCTGTAATGCATTGATCCTGTTAATGCTTTGAGAGCATTTTCTGCCTTTAGCATGGCTTTCCCACTGTTTCTAGATGCTTTTTATGTCATATTTAGCTGGGTGAGCCTATTTCCTCTTGTGACCAAGTACTTCAGAAGGGCCATTATTGTAATGCACATTTGATTTAAAAATATTAAATATTGGGACACAGTCGTTAAGCATCTGCCTTAGGCTCAGGTCATGATCCCAAGGTCTTGGAACAAAGGCCTGCAACAGGCTCTCTGCTCAGCGGGAAGCCTGCTTCTCCCTCTCCCACTCCCCCTGCTTGTGTTCCCTCTCTCATTGTGTGTCTCTCTCTGTCAAATAAATAAGATCTTTTTAAAAAATTGAATATTTCTTAAATGGTAGAAATTGAATACCATTTTTTCTTCCAATGTTTACACTAGTTATCACTGTGAAAGTCCTAAGAAAAGGTTAGTTAAACAAAAATATTAGTTTTTGAAGTGGTTAAAATTTTTATATTATTAAGATAGAGAATAGTGTGGTTGTCTAGACTGTGAACCTGGAACCATAGTATCTGCATTATAATCCTGCCTCTGACCCTTCATTGTTGTGTGATCTTTTCAGATCGCTTCTGACTCTTTGTGACTCAGTATTTTCATCTATGAAATGGACATGAAAATAATATTTACCTTTTAGGACTGTTGTGAAGGTGTAATTACTCAAAGTATGTAAAGTACTTAGAATAGTATGTGATTCATAATGAAGGTTTTATATTTTGGTTGCTGTTTTGAGGTTGTCATTTGGTAGATTTCACTTCTGTTTAGCTTGATGAGGAGTTAGCTACAATGCTTTGTACAGTGATTTGCTTGTAGTATAAATTTTAAATAATGTATGTTTTGCATGGCATTGAGGAGCCTTTTAAAGTTTTTAAGGTGTAGAGAATAGTTAGGTCAATGATTTCTGTTTTAAATACATCACTCTACCTGGGGCAGGACAGAGAAGATTCTGGTAGAATTAATGGGAGACAATTGTTATAATTCTGAGTGTGAGAAAAAAGTTGTATGTACTAGGTCAGAATTGGTGAATATGGAATAGGTAGATAGAATTAGATATTTAAGAGGCAACATATTTAAGAGGTAGAATTCACATAATTTTAAATGGATATGGAGGTAAAAGAAAATGGAGATTTCAAGAATGATATTTATGTTTCTCAACAGCAAAACAAGATGACTCAAAGATCCAGTTACTGTATAGAGAAACAAACAAAAATAGGTTTAGAGATGGGATGGTCATAAGTTTTATTTTGGACATGTGGCATTTGAGGTGCTCTAGGATCTCCAAAAGGAAATGTCAAATGATCAGTTAGAGCTATGTAATCAGTTGGTGCTCCCAGGAGAGACCTGGGAATATTGTGTGCTGTCACTATAGATATAGCGGTTTAAGCTTTGGGATCACTGAAGCACAGAATCTTGAGTAGAAAAGAAACAGTAAATCAGGAATCAGCCTTGAGAAATGCCATCATCTCATGGTGAAGTAAAGGAGAATGAGCCAGAGAGAGAGAGAAAAAGAGAGAAGTTTCCAGAAAGAAAAGAAAAGAGATTGTTATGGCCAGAATCCAAAGAAAGAGAGAAACTGATGGAAGTCAATTTTGAGTGGACCTATGGAGTGAGAAAAAAAGTGATTAAAGGATACAACATGAATAGATGGCTTTTCCAAGAAATGGCTGTGAAGGGAGAAGAGAGAACAGGGCTAAGACTAGACCAAGGGGTCAGTTGATTTTTAATTAATTAACTATTCAATCAGTATCTTTAAAAGGAGGTGATTTGTGTATTTAAAGCCAACGAGAGGAGTCTATATAAGAATGTTTAAAGATTCTGGAAAGAAAGGTGATTATAGAGATGGGAAGATTTTTGCAAACATGGCAGAGATGAGTACAAGAACTTGGTACAGAATGTTAACTCTAGAGAAGTGGTTCTCAACTGAGAGTGATTTTATCCTCTCTTCTTCAGTCCCCAAAATATTTGGGGAATTCTGGATATGTTTTTGGTTGTCACACTGGGAAGGTTGTGCTACTGGCATCTGGTGGGTTAAGGTCAGAGATGGTGCTAAACATGCTACAATGCACAGGAGAGCTGCCAAGATAAAAAATTATTCAACCCAAAATGTCAGTAGTATTGATGATGACAAACCATGTATAGAACAGACAACAATTTCAGTTTAGGAAAAGACTAGAGGAATAGGATGGGGCAATAAGTCAGCATATTTTTATATTTGATATTAATCAAATAGTGAGTACTCAATAATATTAGCCAGAACTTTTATCATATCATATGGTTAAATGATGTCTCTAGTAATGTGGTTACTTCATGGTAAGATCTGAATGATGTACAATTAAAAAAAAAGGTATCAGTTCAATTCATTAGAGAGTTACTATAATTTATTTTTACAATGTGAAATTTGAATATTGTCAGTGCTTTTGACCCTTCTACACTGAATTCTACCCCTTTATTTAAATTTCATAGATACCGTCTGTGACTAAGTCAGCTGAATTAAATTTGAGCCATCTGATGAAAATAAATTAGATTCATTTTTCTTAAATAATATTCAAAGCTGTCTGGTAATCTTGGGAAAATTATGGCATAGTGTATAAAAACTGAAATCCAAAAAGTGTTCAGCCCCCACTTCTAAGCACTTGCTAGCTAAGGACACTAGGTATGTTACTTAACAACTGTAGGCTTTAATGTCTTTATCCATAACATGGAAATAGAGCCATTCTTCTCACAAGTATCTCTAAACTTCAGGGACTAACATTTCCAAAGCATTCATCTTAGGGTAAAAATAGAGAATTCTAGTGATTGATGCTACTGCAGATAAGAATTTCATTTAGGCCTACTAAGCACATCATAAGATATTCATCTGTCAAAATACTCACCATGGCATGTTGGGCATGTAAAGTTGGTTCTAGGTGTTCTTATTAAATAAATAAATATTCTCCCAATACTTATTTTCACATGAAGCTTAAAAGTTTGGAAACCTGAGAAATAGAAGTTGTTTTTCACTTCTGATTTATATAAAACTATGTTTTTTCCTTGTTTAATACTGTTTCTGTTATGATGAATTCACAGACATTCAGAAACTATTGGTAGTAAGCGGTTATGTTTTCTACACAATAAAGTTTGAAAAAAAATCACACATTTTCAGTCTGATTCCTGTTAAGTCTTTGATGGTTTGCTTGATTTCCTTTTTGTAATATGGAAGCACAAAACAACAACAGTCCCCAGGTGCAAGCCTGGTCCCAAATCAGAAGTGAAAAAATTGTCTTTAATCAGATAGCGAGACTGGAGTCAGATGGAGGCAAATCAGAAGGAATGGGCAAAAGCCCGTACTATACTCCGACCGTCTATTAGCATCTACTTTTCTAATCTTACACTGATCAGAGCCAACATATGAAGGGCAGTGTAGTGCATATTTATTTTATTTCCCTGCCTTCCATTTGATATTAGCACCTTCTTTTTCTTTTGGGGACTTACTTTTCCTCTAATGTGGTTTTCTTGGAATTGCTAATCAAAGCATTGTGTCTTCTCTTAGCATAGTGTCTTAAATTAGGCCAGTCAGGATACTTGCCTTTGGGAATTTGAGTATTCACTTTTCCTGATTCTTATCCATCTCTGGATCTGACTCATCAGTATTATCTTTGAATCTGTGTGCTACATGAAAACCTTCCAGTAAATTTTTTGATCTTCTTTGGTTATTCAATGTTAATTTCTGTTGATGCCAACCAAAAAATCTTAACAGACACAGGCACTACTACTAACACTGGATGAAAGATAAATAGTTGATCTTAGGACCAGGGAATAACTATAACTGTTTAGAAACTATGGGTCAGTGGGAAAGAGCTGTGGGCCATTCTTACATTCCAGATGAGAATTAAGTATGTCTTAAAAAAATTCCAGTGAGTGGCTTTATTTCTATTACAATATGAATGTCTCATTAGCTTCTTCACAAATCTTCTCCATTTTTTCTAAGGCTTTTTTGCTTGGATCAGAGCATTAGTCAATCAAATAAGACACATTTTTGTTGAATGAACACATTTATTCCTAATGCCTTGGGTTTGGAGTTGCCGAAAAGGAAATCAAACCAACTCATTCATACAAATGGATTAGGCTGCATGCTCTCATCTTTCATCATTGTGTTCACAGAAGAGTTGTGCTTCTATTTTAAGAATGAAGAACAAATTTCTGGAAGAGATAAATTGTTATTGAAGAATTCCTATATAATCAGAAGCCTTAGAGGCAAATAATAATTGTAATTTAGATCCTGAGATTGAAGCCACTTCAATAATGATGTTCATTAGATTTTTTTGTTTCTCTTCTCTGGCCTATTTAGGAGCAACAATTGCTTAATGTCCTGATGGACATAACCAATGTAAACATGGTGATTATTTCTAGTACAATGTCATTCTTGCAGATCACCAGATTGAGGGCTCCGGTTGCTTGCTATGTCTCCACGAAGCAAAAATGAATCCCAAAATGCAATGACACATGTTTAGGTTGTGAAAAAAAAGGGGGATGGTGGTCTATCTGCAAATGACTTGCTAGCAAGCAAACATTTATTATTATTTGATTTGTCCTAACAAAATTTCTTTTATTAATAGCAGACTATGAAGATCCATGATGGGCCAACTGCACAGGGGGTTATAAAATGGTTTATTGTTCTCTTTAAGGAAATATCTATGCAAATACAGCAGAACTAGATATGAATAAAGAATATGAGGGACTCAGTCTTCATTATTTAATCTGCCTCTCAGAATAGAAAACTTTGGTGCTTGGTAACTTATAAAGTAGTATAACTCTTCTGTCATAACTTATAGGGATATCCACTAAATACATTTACAAAGTTTTTGCACTATATTTTACTTCACATAGTAGCCTTTTGTAAATAGGAAAAAGCAAAAAGAACTGTAAATTAGGATTATAAAAGATAGTGTACAATTAAACCTAATTTTTATATGTATGAAAATATTTTAAAGGCCAGAACAAAAAGCTATGAATATTAGATATAGTTATTATATAATGTAAAAGTTATGCAACTGAACACTTAGAATCTAGATCTAACTTTGTCATGACTTATTATAATGACTTTGAACAAGTTACTTATTAACCCAACAATCACTTCCATTTTTTTTTTTTTTTAGATTTTATTTATTTGACAGAGAGAGAGAGAGAGAGATCACAAGTAGGCAGAGAGGCAGGCAGAGAGAGAGAGGGGAGGAAGCAGGCTCCCTGCGGAGCAGAGAGCCCTACGTGGGGCTCGATCCCAGGACCCTGGGATCATGACCCGAGCTGAAGTCAGAGGCCTTAACCCACTGAGCCACCCAGGCACCCCCAATCACTTCCATTTTTTATTTATAACATAAGGCTGAGCATTAGATCCAGAATTTCACCTACTTGGCTCTGAGTCTGATCTGGTACAGAAAAATGTTTATTGATCATTATATAATTTTTATAAAGTGAATCTGATACATTTTATCAGGGAATAGTCTAAAATCATTCACAAACTCTCACTTTCTGAAGACTTATCTTTCTATAACCTGCCTGGTCCCTGAAGACAATAGATAATGTGATTCCCTTCAAGAGATGTTCCCTGAGGACAGTTATAATCTCAAAATCTTATGATTCTAACTGTTTGGTTTTGGAATCGTCCAACCTAGCCAATTTAGACTTTCACAATATACTTGAATGGCAACAAAGAGTAAGGGACCAAATTAAATATTTAATTTTATCATATAGTCATTTATGATTTTAGAATAAATTTTAAATTTCCCCCACACATGTCCAGAAAATCTAGTAGAGTTCTGTTGTTTAAAAGTTTGCTTATATACTAAAATGAAGAGGTTTTCAAATTACTTAGTTCATGGGAAATTGTGCATTCTGAAAACTTATCTAACTCTATGCCAACAATTTCAATCTGAAATGAGATAAAAACTAGTCAAACCAAAATTAAAAAATGCTATAACTGAAACGAAAACTGACTCAATGTAATCATATTGATGGGAGGAAGAAGCAGAGGAATGAATAGGTGATATACAAGGTAAAATTATTAAAAATAATGAAACTGAAAAGAAGAACAAAAGAAAACTATTAGGCCATAAATATAGACTTAGGGAACTCAGTGATTCCACAAAGTGTAATAATATCCATATCATAGGAGTCTCAGAAGAAGAAGAGGGGGATAAAAGGGCAGAAGGTTTATCTGAACAAACTATAGCTGAGAACTTCCCTAATCCAGGCAAGGAAATAGGAATTCAAGCCCAAGAGTCACAGAGAACTCTCCTCAAAATCAACAAAAACAGGTTAACACTAAGGCATATAGTGAAACTTGCAAAATACAAAGATAAAGAGAATTCTAAAAGCACCTTGGGAGAAAAGGTCCTTAACTTATAAGGGTAGACACAGAAGGATGGCAGCAGACCTGTCCATAGAAAATTGGCAGGCCAGAAAAAAAGTGGCCTAAAATATTCAATGTGCTAAATGGGAAGAATATGCAGCCAAGAATACTTTATCCATCAAGGCTGTCATTCAGAATAGAAGGGGAGATAGACTTTCCAAGACAAGCAAAAACTAAAGGAGTTTGTGAACTCTAAACCAACTCTGCAAGAAATACTAAAGGGGGCCCTTTGAACAGAAAAGAGAAACCAAAACAGTAAAGACTAGAAAGGAACAGAGAAAACCTACAGGAGCAGAAATTTTACAGGTAATACAATGGCACTAAATTCATATCCATCAATAATTACTCTGAATGTAAATGGATTCAGTGCTCCAATTAAAAGACATAGGGCCTCAGAATGGATTAAAAAAAACCCCACAAGATCCATCAATATGTTGTTTACAGGAGACTCATTTTAGACCCAGAGATACCTCCCAATTGAAAATGAGGGTGTGGGAGAATGATCTGTCATGCTAATGGACATCAAAAGAAAGCTGGAGTAACCATCCTTATATCAGGCAAACTAGATTTTAAACTAAGGACTATAATAAGAGATGAAAAATGGCACTATATCATATTAAAGGGGTCTGTTGAACAAGAAGAGCTAAAAATTATAAATATTTATGCCACCAACTTGGGAGCAGTCAAATATATAAATCAATTAATAACAAACTTAGAGAAACTCATTGATAATAATACATTAATAGCAGAGGTCTTTAACTTCCCACTCACAGAAGTGGATAGGTCATTAAGCAGAAAATCAATAAGGAAATAATGGCCAAAGCCATTGGACCAGACACACTAGACCAGATGGACTTAACAGATAAATTCAGAGCATTTCAACCTAAAGCGGCAAAATACGCACTCTTTTTGAGTGCATATAGAACATTCTCCAACCACCAATCAGGCCTGATCACCTATCAGGCCTCAACCAATACAAAGAGACTGAGATCATACCATGCATATTTTCAGACCACAATGCTTGAAACTTGAAGTCAATCACAAGAAGAAATTTGGAAAGTCCACATATACATGAAGGGTAAAGAACATCCTACTAAAGAATGAATGGGTCAACAGGAAATTATAGAAAAAAATTTAAAAATATTTAGAAGCAAATGGAAATAAAAACCTGATAGTTCAAAACCTTTGGAATGCAGCAAAAATGGTCATAAGAGGGAAGTATATAGCAATACAGGGCTTCCTCAAGAAGTAAGAAAAATCTCAAATACACAACCTAACCTTACACTGAAAGAAAGCTGGAACATGAACAGCAAATAAAGCCTAAAGCCAGTAGAAAAAGGAAAATAATAAAAACTGGAGCAGAAATAACTGATAGGAAATTTTTTAAAAAATGATAGAACAGATCAACTAAACTAGGAGATAGTTCTTTGAAAGAATTAATAAGATTGACAAACCCTACTTGGACTTATCAAAAAGAAAAGAGAAAGGACCCAAATAAATAAAATCATGAATGAAAGAGGAGAGATCACAACCAGCACCACAGAAATATAAATAATTATGAGATTATTATGAGCAATTATATGCCAACAAATTGGGTAATCTGCAAGAAATAGATAGATTCCTGCAAACATATAAACTATAAAAACCAAAGCAGGAAGAAATAGAAAACTTGAATAGATCCATAACCAGCAAAGAAATTGAATCATTAATCAAAAATCTCCCAACAAATAAGAGTCAGGCAAGATGACTGCCAGGAAAATTCTACAAAACATTTAAAGAAGAATATATGGGTCACCTTGGTGGCTCAGTTGGTTAAGCATATGACTCTTGATTTCAGCTCAGGTCATGGTCTCATGGTTTGAGCTTGAACCCTGCCCTGGACTCCATGCTGGGTGTTGAACCTGCTTAAGATTCTCTCACACTCTCTGCTTTCTGCCCCTCTCCACCACTCTCTTTTTCTCTCTTTAAAAAAAAAATTAAATAAAGAAGAAAATACCTATTCTTCTGAAGCTGTTCCACAAAATAGAAATGGAAGGAGAATTTCCAAACTCATTCTATGAGGCCAGCATTACCTTGATTCCAAAGTCAGACAAAGACCCCACTTTTTGAAAAGGGGAATTACAGACCAGTAACCCTGATGAACATGGATGTAGAAATTCTCAACAAGATACTGGCTAATTGAATCCAATAGATCATTAAAAGGATTATTCATCACAATAAAGTGGGATTTATTCCTGGGCTGTAGAGGTGGTTTGATATCTGCAAATCAACCAATGTGATGTACCTCACTGACAAAAGAAAAAGGATAAAAACCATAAGATCCTCTCAATAGATGCAGAAAAGCATTTGACAGAATACAGCATCCTTTCTTGATATAAAACCCTCAAGAAAGTAGAGGATAGAAGGAATATACCTCAACACCACAAAGGCCTTATATGAAAAATCCACAGCTACTATCATTCTCAATGGAGAAAAACTGAGAGCTTTTTCCCTGAGGTCAGGAACAAGACATGGATGTCCACTTTCACCTCAGTTCTTTAACACAGTACTGGAAGTCCCAGCTTCAGCAATCAGGCAACAAAAACAAATAAAAGGCATCCAAATTGACAAAGAAGAAGCCAAACTTTTCACTCTGCAGATATAGAAAACCTGAAAGAGTCCACCAAAAAATTGTTAGAACTGGTACATGAATTCAGCAAAGTTACAGGTTATAAAATCAACATACAGAAATATGTGGCATTTCTATACACCAATAATGAAGCAACAGAAAGAGAAATCAAGGCATTGATCTCATTTACAATTACACCAAAAACCATAAGATACCTAGGAATAAACCTAACTAAAGAGGTGAAAGATCTGTACACAGAAAACTATAGAACGCTTAATAAAGAAATTGAAGAAGACCCAAAGAATTGGAAAAAAATTCCATGCTTATGGACTAAAAGAAAAAATATTGTTAAAATGACTGTACTACCCAAAGCAATCTATACATTTAATACAATCCCTATCAAAACACCAGCAGCATTTTTCACAGATCTGTAGCAAACAATTCTAAAATTTGTATGGAACAAGAAAAAAAACCCCAATAGCAAAAGTAATGTTGAAAAAGAAAACCAAAGAAGGAGGTACCAAAATGTCAGATTTCAAGCTGTATTAAAATATGATGATGTAATCATCAAGACAGTATGGTACTGGCACAAAAACATTTAGATGCATAGATCAAAAACATTTAGATGCATAGATCAATGGAACAGAATAGAAAACCAAAAATGGGCCCACAACTCTATATTTAACATACTGTTTGTTCCACAAAACAGGAAAGAATATCTGATGGAAAAAAGATAGTCTCTTTAACAAATGGTGTTGAGAAAGCTGGACAGTACATGCAGAAGAATGAAATTGGACCACTTTCTTATGCCATCCACAAAAATAAATTCAAAATGGAGGAGAGACCTAAATGTGAGACAGGAATCCATCAAAATCTCAGAGGAGAACACAGGCAGCAACCTCTTTGAACTTAGGCCCAACAACTTCTTACTAGACACATCTTTGGAGGCAAGGGAAACAAAAGCAAAAAAGAACCATTGGGACTTGATCAAGATAAAAATCTTTTGCATAGCAAAGGAAACAAACAACAAAACTAAAAGGCAACCTACAGAATTGAAGATATTTGCAAATGATGTATCAGATAAAGGTTCAGTGTCTAAAATCTATAAAGGATTTATCAAGCTCAACACCGAAAAAACAAATAATCCAGTTAAACAGTGGACAGATACATGAATAGACAATTTTCCAAAGAAGACATTCAGATGGCTAACCATCACATGAAAGGAAAGCTCAACATCATTCATCATCAGACAAATACCAATCAAGGCCACAATGAGATACCACCTCACACACCTGTCAGAATGGCTAAAATTAATAAGTAGGGGAACAACAGATGTTGGTGAAGATGCGGAGAAAGGGGACCACTTTTGCGTTGTTGGTTGGAATGCAGTCTGGTGCAACCACTCTGGAAAATAGTATGGTGGTTCCTCAAAAAGTTAAAAATAGAAATACCCTACGATCCAACCCAGCAATTGCACTATTAGGTATTTATCCAAAGGTTATTAAAATTCTGATTCCTAGGGCACATGCACCATAATATTATAGTAACACTATCAACAATAGCTAAATTATGGAAAGAGCCCAAATGTCCATCAACTTATGAATGGATAAAGAAGATGTGGTGTATATAGTATGTGTACACACACACACACACACACACACACACACACACACTGGAATATTACTCAGTAATCAAAAAGAATGAAATCTTGCCATTTGCAACAATGTGGATGGAACGAGAGCGTATTATGCTAAGCAAAATAAGTCAATCAGAGAAAGACAAATACCATACGATTTCACTCGTACATGGAATTTAAGAAACAAAACAGATAAACATAGGAGAAGGGAAGGAAAATAAGATAAAACAGAGGGAGGCAAACCATAACATTATGTAGTCTTTTGGGTTCTATATGTAAGAGAACAAACTGAGGGTTGCTGGGGGGTGGTTGGTGGGAGAATGGGATAAATGGGTGATGGGCATTCAGGAGGGCACTTGGGGAGAGCACTGGATTTTATATGTAAGTGATGAATCACTAAATTCTACTCCTAAAACCAATAGTACACTATATGTTAACTAACTTGAAGTTAAATAAAAACTAGCAAAACCCCCCAAGTCCCACAAATCCCCAAATAAACAAAAAAAGAAAATAGAAAAAAACCTCATCAGTTTCTATTAGACCATAACTTATTTTATGAAAAATCATTAGTTTTATAATATAGCTCAATATTGTTTTCTCCATATTAACTCCAAATAAAAACAATTTACTCCTTTTAAATCATTTCTGAGACCAAAATTTCCTAGTTTATTTTCAAAACAGAAGAGATTCCTACTCTCATTAATAGAAATGATAGACAAATTCCATTTTCGCATTGAAAAATATGTTCTTAACTATATGAAAATCATAGCATTCATTGTGAAAATGATGAAAGAGAGCTAATTGTTCTTTTTCTCTCCCTTTTACCATTCAGAACCATCATTTTTAGAGTAATGCCATATTAGTGTATTACTCAGTGATTTTTCTATTGGAGAAACCTAGTTCTGTATAGATGGCTGTCTTTTCATTATATAATATTGTTAATTTTAGTGTTACTATTATATTTACCATTTTAAATTATCTAGTGGAAAGAGATTTTGGAGCATGTCTAGTAATGCCTTCTCTGTAGCACACTGACAGTTGATTGATTATGTAGCCTATACTTGATTCCTTCTAATGACAGGAAGTTCATTACATTTCAGCATTGTCTTTTCACTTATGGACAGCTCTGATTGCTAGGCATATTTCAAGCCCTATTTCTTTTTCTGATGTAATGATCTAATGACAACACTTCTGAAACCTTGTTTGTCCTGGATAATTATCCTGATTGTTTCAAAGTTTTGTTCCTAGGACACAGTTTCCAAACATTTCATCTTCTTAGGAAGCTTTTCAAAGTTTTGAGCAATTTCTACTTGATGTGACCAGTATGGAGTATTCTGTCCCTTGAGCTAGACAACAGTTCTGTTTTTGTAGTCTTGGATTTCATTAGCTTTTTAGCAACCAGTTGGCTGAAATGTCCAAGGTTATGGTCTTATCTTTTTTAGCATAATTTTAAGCATAGTTTCTGCTACACTACCTTGGGACCAGCTGACTTATTCTGAGCAATTATCTTTTGAACTTAAATGCAGAGCTTAACATTTACCTATTTTGTCATTTTATCTTTATTATGGTCTTGGGAAAAGGGAAGAAAAGATATTATTAGTTCCATTTTTATTGACAAAAATAATGTCTTACAAAGAAACTGGCTTAAACTCAAATAGCAATTTAGTGGTAAAGTTTAGTACCAGAACTCAGCATATTTAATTTGGTGAGAAAATGTCTAACATTGATTAACCATTTAGAAACTCATTTATATGGTAAACTCTGCTGCTAACACATAGTTGGGAAAATAAATAAAACTCTGGTATTTAATCCATTCCCCTCTTTTTACTTCATTCCTATCAGATTCCTTCATGTTTCTATGTATCTCCTTAATTAGCCATAATATTTTTCTCTATCCTATCACACAAATCAGTCATATAACAAAAAAGATCCGCATTTGCTCTTGTTTTGTCCCATAGCAATATAGGCATTACATTTCAGATCCACGTGGTTTTTTCCAAATCTACAGCTTTAACATGTACTTGTCTTAGTAAACCGAACATTTACTCAGTTTGAATCTCAATTTCAACTGTTTATATCCAGTGTTTAAATGAGAACTCTCTGGTGATCAAGCTGAGAATTACTGCACATTTTAGTTTTTACTTAAGAGGCACAATTAAAAGATGAGAAAATATGGGAATGCAAGCTGGTGCAACCACTCTGGAAAACAGCATGGAGGTTCCTCAAAATGTTGAAAATAGAACTACCCTATGACCCAGCAATTGCACTGCTGGGTATTTACCCTAAAGATACAAATGTAGTGATCTGAAGGGGCACGTGCACCCA
>NW_019154089.1:25862787-26077430 GCF_002288905.1 Enhydra lutris kenyoni
GCATGATACCCTCTAGTTCCATCCACGTCGTCGCAAATGGCAAGATTTCATTTCTTTTGATGGCTGCATAGTATTCCATTGTGTATATATACCACATCTTCTTTATCCATTCGTCTGTTGATGGACATCTAGGAAACACAACTTTTTTTGATGTGAGGATATAGTACATATTTTCCTATGGAAATTGTGAGCTATAAGAAAGATAAAGATAACTTCTATATGACAAACACAACTTTTAACTATACATTATAATTTTATTATTTATTTGTCAGGATCTGAGGTAGGCAGTTGTGTGCTTTATGTTTGTTTAGATGAACATGCTTTTTTGGTTTTGGTGACAATGAATTCTTCAATGGTACTTTGTCCTCTTATTGCTGTGCATTTTAAAATGCCTGTTGTTGTTTCCTGCAGCTGTCTTCCATACTCTGTCTTATACACAACTTTATCTCCTTATTCTTCCTCTCATCCCTCTTGATAAAATCCAAGTCACTCAATCAGTGAATGGTAATTTATAAGAATAATTCCTCATTTTCCCAGAACCATCTTTCACCAATTATTCCTGAAAATAACTAAATTTTGGCTAGCCTCCTCCTGTTAAATCTCTATAACACAAGTTAGATACTCTTTTGAAGCCTTACCAAAGTTAAATACTTCTTGGAAGCCTTCTGCTAGGCATTTTCTAATAAAAGCTCATGCATATGATGTTCTGGTGGTTTTTCTTCATTACCTTAAAGCTGTGGTAACTGACACTGAGTAACTGTTCAAATATCTTTGTGGAATGTAACAAAGACCTTTTAAGAATCATCTAAAAGTTATTCTAAAATGATTTAGATGGTCTAAATCAGCAAAGCATTCAAATGCCTTTATACACCCAACTATTTTTCAAGAAGTCAATCCCAGTAATTAATAAGAGTTGTTCTTTGATATTCCTAAGTTGTCAAGTTTATTTTTCTTTGCCAATAATTTATTTCCTTTTCACACATAGATATTTGTTACAGTCTATAGAATTGAATAGCTGAATCAAAATATTTCCCTATATAAATGGAGTTATCAAATAGTAAAAGAGCTGAACAGTCAACTTGAATTTCCTTGTAAAATACCATATCTCTATTCTAGTAAATCGCATAGGATGAAAATTTGAAGAGTTTATACATTTTGTTGTCCTGCTTAACATGGATCAAAATGAGTCACCACAAATCAATCTTTTCATCCTGTAACTTTCTCACAAAGCATGGATTTCCCAGAACTAAACAGAGGTTCAAACATCAAGTCAGATCTTGCTTGTTATAGTTATGTGGGTATTAATAATAGATCTGGGGATGAGAATAGTGGAATAATTCTCTGGGAGTTTAAAGTTGTGGATCTCTCTACTGGCTCACTTCCAATCATTTTTGTTTATTTCATAGATGAGTACAGTGTTGGGTTTTGGGGAAAGAAAATTTCAAAATTCAATGGGACAGAGTCTCTTCTTTCAAGGATGTCATAGTGTTACATCACAGAAAAAATCGTAGCAAATTCCAAAATTAGGAAGCATACAGTTTTGTAGGCATGCATATTTGTGAGATGAAGTGCCAATGTCCCCATTATAATTTGAGTATTACCAGTACATACTTCACCAAGTACAAAGAGAGGGAAAAAATTCTAGAAATGGGGGAAAAAACTTCAAAGGCACAGGGATTTTGAAAAGCATATCTACCCCAAAATCTGGTGGTAGGGGAAAGAAATAAGTATTTAAAAAAAAAAAAAGCGCAACTTACTTGACAATAATACTGAGCTTTCATGGACTTTATGTTCCATATTACCCAGGATGAAGATATCTTGTAAAGTAGAGGAATTTTTGCTTTCATTAATGTTTCAGGTTTGAAATTAAAAAAATAAAAAACTGAAGAGAAAATATATTTCTTGTAAGGTTAAATAAGTTTTCTTCTAAGATTATAATTGCTTTGATTAATATTTAATCATGATAATTATTTTGATCTCTGTTTCAATCAAATATCACTAATGGAAAATTATAGATTATTCTTCATATTGGAATGTTAATAAGGTCTAATGAAATCTGGGAAAAACCACTTTGGCAAGAATGCACATGTGAGTAATGAGTGGAATGAACTGGTGTAGTAGGAAGAAGCAGTTTGCTGGAAAGAGAAGCAGAAAAATCATGCATAATTAAAAATGGATCCTTTAAGTATTATATTGGTTAGAAGTTCATTTTTTTGGTAAATAAATCTATTTTAAAAATGAAATGATCAAACATTCTTTAAAAAATAGATTGGTTAAAATAATAATTCTTGGAATGAAAAAGACCTAGATGATATTCTGGTTTTAATATTTACTAATTCTATGGGAGAGGAAGCACCATGCTTTCCAAAACGTTTTTTCCTTTTTCCCTAGAGAGAGAAATCTAGTCTAATTCTTCTGTCTCTGGATCAGTGGTTGGACCATTGTTATTCATAATCAGGGTCACTGTGCAACTCCTCTACTTATCTTTCTCTCCAGTAACCATAAGGAGACCAAGGCCCACTTCTCATGCGAGGGCAGTTGCCCTTCTGGCATCTCTGTGTTCCTCTCAGAGCATTCATGAAAGCTAGAGAATCATCCTGACTAGATTCCATTCTTTGACATACAGAAATCCACTTAGTGCTTGAGTCAAAGTTGTGTGTTTGATCTAGGTTACGAGAAAGTCTTGTATTTGGGTATCACTATCTGCCTACCTAACATAGAAAATTGGCTTGTTCACTATTGTTTCTTTAACCCTTAGCATATTGTCAGTTTGGGGTGTGTGTGTGAGCATGGGGAGTGTTAAAATTTTTTTTACTGTGTAAAATTATAAGATAGTCATCTATCTGACATTCTGGAATGTATCCTCTGATTGGTATGGAGAAGGAAACAAAAGATATATTTTATGGAATAAAATAATAAAACCTAAGTGTTCTAGTAAAAGTTGACAGTTTCTGGGCAGCAGAGGATATTGGATATATGAAGCATTTGAGTGGAGAACTCAAGATAGGATAACTACAGGATATCCTATCCTGTGTAGGATAACTACACATTCATTATATAGTTTTAAAAATTATTTAAATTTAATATTTTCCAACCAAAAACAATGTGTTTATGTGTGTACATATATATATAATATACATACACATATATGTATATATCACACTATATATACCATATATACATTAAAGAATTATTAAATAATATTAAAATATATTAAGATTATTTTCCCAAAATGAGAGTGCCGGTAAGTGTGATTATACTAGACAACTTAACTGAAGTAATATTTAAAACATAGCTTTTTTTTTAAAGATTTTATTTATTTATTTGACAGAATAGGCAGAAGGGCAGGCAGAGCGAGAGGAGGAAGCAGGCTCCCCGCTGAGCAGATAGCCCAGGACCCTGGGATCATGACCTGAGCCGAAGGCAGAGGCTTTAACCCACTGAGCCACCCGGGCACCCCTAAAACATAGTTTTTGAAGTATAAGCTGTGAGTTTACTTTTAAACAGTAGTTCTATTCATGGACAAATCACCCTCATAAATGCGGTATTTACTGTCAGAATCTTTAGTTTGATCTATGACTTTCTCCAAGGAAGTGCCAGAGTAAACTATAGCTGACTTTCATTTTCATCTGTTTATAAATTTGTTGTTAGAGCTGTTTAATTTCTCTTTTCCTAAATGAATGACAGAATAAAATAATTACATATAGAAAAAAGCATATATTATTCCATTTTTAACCCTCATAATCTTTGCATAATATTGTGATTGAATATTATCCAATAAGAATAGTTTTGCTTTAAAATTGCAATTGTGAACAGTTAACTACAAAGATTTGAGGATATTGTTTGATATACAATTTGATTAAAATATTTATTATTTCCTTGCTCTTCAAAATGGTCAATAGTATTATTCAGCTATCTATTTCCTTTTTAGAATGCAATTTTTAGGGCTTTTCTTCATTACTTTTTCTAATGGTTGGTTGGTATCCTGAGGAACCACCTGATAAAGGATTTATGTCACAAAGAGGGGACAGTTATTTTAAAAGTCATTGATCAGCTTCCTCTTCATTATTCTGTTGTCAAGAGCGTTTATAGTAGACATCTTTTGAGATTTCTGCTTAGGCCATTGACAACTGTGTATATACCTTCTCCCTCAAATCATGGTAAATGGTCATAAATAGTCAAAGCTTGCTAAATCAGATCATCCTTTTTTTTTTTTTTAAATTGCTTCTTTTATTGGTAATAAGAAACAAGTTTATTGGTCACAGCTTGCTAGCTTATCTACCTTATCTCATGCTCCAACACATGTTAAGTTTCCCAGAAGAGAATTCCTAGTTCATTGTAAATCAGATCTTTTCTTAAGATAACTTGGAATTATGGTATAGCAAGAGAAATCAGTAATTTGGAAAATGTGGAGCTGTTGTATCAACTTGGAAGAAGAGAAACCAGAGTGTGGGGGAAAAGAATAAGCAGAAGTACAAAGGAAAAAGCAAAGAGACTGTGTAGAGAGAAAAAGAATGTGAAGTAGTATGAGAAAGAGAGAGGAGGGGGAATAAGGACATTTCCTATAGCATATTAATTAAAGTAACTTTTCTTCATCTCAAACGAAGAGTATATTCATTCATTCTTCTCTTCATTTGTCCAACATTTATTCTTTGTCACTGTGTGGCAGGCACCACCAAAGATTCTGATGATAATGTGGTAAACATAGGACTCTAAGCCATTTCTTCATGAATATTTTATTTAGTGAGAGATCTTCAATGAGTATATAATAATATAGTATAATTTAGGATAATGATTGAGAAATAAGAAGTGATATAGAGTAGAATGAAGGGTTAAGTTGTGGGAAGTGAGGAGAGGAAAATCTTCTATGAAGGTTATAGTGTGTGTCACTGTCCTGTCCTCTAAAACAGGACAGTTTTAGAGCCTGTACTAAGCAATAAACACTACTTATTTTCTATTTTTCCATTTCCTCTCCTAGATTTGCTAGCTCAGTGATGATATGATTGTAGTTACTATACCAGACACTTGACCCCTGAACATATGCCTTATATTTTTAGTTTTGTTTTCTTTAGAGAAACCCCTGCCCAACCTTGGTACCAATGTTAATTTTTTAGAGTAATTAATGCTAGCTGGTACAAGACGTAAGTCCCCAAATCTCCATTACTTAACCCAATAAAAATGTATTTCTCATCTCACAGTCTGATGCAATTTGGGCAGCTGTCCAAAGCAGCTTTCCTCCAAATGGTGACTGAAGAATCAAAGTTTCTTCCATCTTTTAGCTGCACCATCTGGAGAAAGCAGGCTTCAAGGTCACTATAGCAGAGAAAGAGAGAAATAAAGGAGAAATAAGGAGGCATACCATCTCCTGGATTCTTTAGACTGGAGATGATACTCATTATTGCCATTCAAACTTACTTATTTTCATTCCATGGTTTCAACCAACATGCACAGGGACTGGGAAATATGAAGGAGATTGGAGGTATTTGTTGACATTAATGATTACTTCTATAGGGGATATGTTTTAAAAACAGAGCCACAGGCTTTGGCTGTAGATGGACAGGCTTTGGATGGACTAAGGGTGTGAGAAAGGGTGGAAAACCAGAGACGATTCCTAAGGTTTGACCTATGTAATTAATGGTTAATGGTAGTGCTTGGTAGTTATTGACTTAAGTACAAACCTGACTTTAATAGTTTTCAAAAGTGTGCTTTATTTGTATCTGTGGCTATTATTGCTTGGTAACATTACCTACTTGATTTGGTGACACAATAATATACATGTTTTATGAAAATTCTTTTAGTTTGTAAAATTGAAGTACTGTATTTATTTTTTCTAAACAGGAGCTTCAGCCCCCGAGGTGATTCCAATGTATATCCAGGGCTGAGAGCCCCTGGTGCCAACACATAGAGCATTGTAGCAAAAAACAACAATGACAACAACAAAACTGTGTTTTACTCTGATTAAGATGAGAAGTTACTGGATGGTTTTGGGAGGAGTGATATGATTTGGTGTTTTAACGTACCTGCTTTGGCTGCTTTATTATTTCATCTATTACTAATAAAAACTGATTGCATGATATTTAAAGCAATAAGACTAGCTAATATCAGCAAGAGACGTGGAGACAAAAAAGAGGGGAAAGGACTGAAAAGGGAGTCCTGGAGCATAATGAGTTAAAGAAATGACAAAAAAGGGGAAGAAATAGTGGTGATGCAGTAGATGAAAAAAACAGGAGATTACTGTGTCTTACAATCTAAGTGAATAATGTGTTTCCAGGAGTATGAAGGTTTAAGTGTGTGTCACAAAAAGGTAGATTTTCTGGCAAGCAGGCGCTGAGACCAGTTGTAGCATATGCGATGTTTATTAGGCAATGCCTATGAGAGCAGAACCGTGGGAGGAAGTGGAAGGAAGCCACGTGGGAAAAAGAGAAAGGGAGCCACAATGTCCATCTGATGATAATAGTCTCGGTTAACTCCAGAGTTAAAATGATCCATCCAGAGTTATCCCTTGTTGGGTCCAAATGGCTAGATTTTTAATGCCCCACCACAATTAGTCACTGAATGTGTGTTTCCCTGGAAAGGGTATAACCTTGTGCCAGGTGACTGTGCCGTTGAGGCAGTTCCTTAAGGGGCTGATAGCCCAGGACTGTTGGCTGACATCTCTTCCAGTGGCTGAGACAAGTCCTTCCCTAAGTGCTGCATCATTGGGTTCCCCATAATCCACTCTTTGCACTCAGATTTGTATATATAAAATTTTATGTCTATTATTATAAATATATACACATTATTTATAATTATATATATACAGATTAGATATTTTTTATGTGTATGTGTATGTGTGTTTGTGTGTGTGTTTCCTGAGAGCATATGCTCCAATATTCCAACTGTTTCCCCTCTTTCTGAGCTAAACTTGGAAAAGGAAGTTTAGTTGGGATAAACCAGACTCCTGATCGTTGCAGCTGGTTTTGGGTTTACAGCTGATGCTCACTGTGTTTATAACTGATACTCTCCCCAACAGTACATTCCAGATTTTCCTAAATGGCAGCGTTGCTGGTGATTTCACTGGCTTATCTGGTGGCGTGCCCCAGCACCTCATTTCTGCCACTATGCCCTTCTCAGGCCAATGTTGCTTCACTTGTGGATATAGCATCAACACGTGGCAAGAAGTATCAGACAGCACCCAAGTGGAACACAGGAGTGCCAAAAATATTCCTCCTTGCCCCCATTGTATAATAGGAACTCTGCCAAGGGGGTGACTCTTTTTTGCCAGCTCTTCTCTTGACTTGAGACACCCAGTGTTCAGGGAACAGCTTTAGCCTGTAACTCAAAGGGTCTCTTGTTTAGTTCCCTGGTGGAATTGTGCCTTATGAATTACCAAGACCTCTAACTCAGAAGAACCTAGAGTTTTTGGAAGACCAAGTACAAATTCCTCAAATGACAATTAAATCCTGAGTCTGCTCCTTAACTTTGACCTCCTGCTGCAGGAAGTGAGAGCTTATTATCCTGAAGAGGCTCTCTGGCTCTCACGCTTGGCTTTCAATTGCCTGTTAATTACTCTCAGCTTTTCATTGTCTTTTTCTAGAGCATCAATGGAGCTTAGTAATAGCCACTTAATTCCATTGTCATTATGGTTACTATTTACCCCAGTTTTTCAAATGCTTGATACATTGTGTTAGCTCAGGCCTTCTCTTGCTCTGGTACACCATCACAATTCAGTACAGTGAGTTTTAACAATTCGGCCAACTAGTTGTACCAGGGTCCATCTGTGCTCCAATGATGGGACCAGGGTCCATCTGTGCACCAATGATGGGAACTTAACTGCCAGCCAGAGGGTGACTAATCCAGCTGCAGAATCCATTCTATTGCCAACATTTTGGGACCACTCCTGGTACATTGGAGGTTAAACTCTCTGGAAAGTAGACATGAGAAAGTTCTAATGTGCAGGGTTTTTTTTGTTGTTGTTGTTGTCTGTTTGTTTTAGGCTGTGAACATGGGTAAGGTGGCTTTATACAGTTAAGGTAAACTATGAAGGTGGGGGGCTGACAGTACTCCAAGTAGCTAGGGTAAGATCATTAAACAGTGCAGAAGTCATCAGTGAATTTTTTTTTTAAGATATTTCATTCTCGTTATTTTTAAAAATTCAAATAAAAACAAACTTGACTTTTTGCTGAAATAGTATTACTTTAGAAAGAGTGCAGCTTAAGTTGCTATAATAAAGAAACCCTACTCTTACAGTGCTTTGAACTTTATCCCATTCTCATTTAACATTTCAGCTAAGTCATCTACAATATTTGCATTTTACATGTGTAACCAAGGCACATCCTCCACATCTCACCATATATCAACCTATGGGAAGAAGAAAAGTCTAGAGAGTACACACCCACTCCTTTCAAAAGCAATATGTGGGCATCACACACTCAATTTCTTCTCACATTCCCAGGACCAGCACTCTATCACATAGACAAACTCAGATGCCAGAGTTGCCAGGAAATGTAGTTTAGCTGGGTGATCATATGCCCATACAAAACTTTATGAGGAATGTTAGGGGACAATTGAATTCAGCCACCCTATACCACAAATGAAGACTTAGATTCCGTCTTCCATGAGACTTTATCTAATATTAAGACTAGCTCAAAATAAACATTCTTTGTGATAGACCTCATATACACATTAAGCAGTCTAACCCAGAGCTATCATTACCCATTTTACTATGCTGCTGTTTTAGAGTAACAGTCTGATGACAGGGAATGGGTTTGCTTTTCTTCTTCTTCTTCTTTTCTTTTTTTAGGATTTTATTTATTTGACAGACAGAGATCACAAGTAGGCAGAGAGGCAGGCAGAGAGAGAGGGGGAAGCAGGTTCCCTGCTGAGCAGAGAGCCCGATGCGGGGCTTGATCCCAGGACCCTGAGATCATGACCTGAGCCAAAGGCAGAGGCTTTAACTCACTGAGCCACCCAGGTGCCCCTGGGTTTGGTTTTCTAAGCTTTCTTCATCTACTGCCCTGAATTTATGCATTTCAGATTTATCTCGGCTGTCTCTGTGCCATCCCTTTATTTCCTCTGATTCTTTTTAGGACTTTCGATACAATGAACGTTTAAGCAATATTTACTGAGGGGTGTGTAGACAGAGAGTATTGGTATTTCAGGCCAGCTACCATTTTGCATTTTACCAAGTTTAAATTCAAGTCCTAGAACAAATCGGAGACTTGCAGGATCCACGTATTGGTTTGGCATGGTATTATTGCTCTCAGAGTAAAAGATGAGGGCAGGTAAGACCCATAATAAAGTCTGAAGGTTAGGGTTGAAAATTTTGTTTAAAAAAATTGGGGAAGAGTCCATTTTCTTCTTCGCATTCTTTTGAGGTTTGGGACTAAATTTGGCATCAAAACTGCTGAAAAAAAATAGAATATTTCTATAAGGTATTTTGGCAAAATTTATCAGGCACTGTTAACTGTTTATTCCTTAATGTAGTTGTTTCCATTTGGAAATTTCAACTCAAAGATGTAACACTACACATAAGAAACCTCGTGTACAAAGATAAATTTATGTCCATAGAATAATAATAGTTAAAACTGAAAAAAAACTAAATGTCTGGTTATAAGAGAATTGTTGAATAAACATATTCATTTGATAGAAAATAGGCAGCCATCAAAAATAACATGGCAAATATTCATAATCTTAAGTAAAAAAAATTAGGATACTCATAGGTCACACGTATTTAGTGTTTACTATATGCCAGATACTTTCCCAAATGCATTATGTAAGTTAACCCTGAATTCTCTTAACACTCTTGTGGAGAAGATAATGGTATTGTCCCTATTACGCAGATGAGGAAGTCTAGACACAGAAGATTTATGGTATCTGACCAAGGTCATAAAGAAAGTAAATGGCAAAAGTGAGAGTTGAACCCAGGCCTTAAAGCTTCATACCCAGGCCTTAAACCCCATACTCTTCACTGCCATGTGATGTGCCTTATATGTTGAGGACAGTGATTTGTTTGATAGAGTAAAGTTTTGTTTTATTGCTTAGGGAAATCTTTGAAGTTTGTCTTGAAATTGATGGGCTTATTTATATAAGGGGCCAGGAGCCTTTAGGAGAGAAAGGTTCAAGATCCAACCCCTTTCTTCTAAGCCAGTTGGACTGAGGTGGCCAAGTAAGGCCCTGTGATCAGGTGAGGACAATATAACTCTAGAGATAAACTTTCCATTAAAGCAGAAAGGCACAGAATGAATGAGTGGGCTCTCCCTGGCTCTAAAGCTATAAGACAAAAGGAAGTGTTTTTATGGTGACACAGATAAATGTCCTATGCTAGCCAGGCTTCTGTCCTAGCAAAAGTAGCTTTTATGACTGAACCCAAATAGCTATCATCTTGGGATCCAAGGCTAATGTTGGTGTGAAACATCCTTAGCTTTCACAACACTGATGGAAAGGTTGTCCTCTCTTCCATCTTGTTCAAACCCAGTGGTCTGTCTGGAGGGTAATCACACCTCCAAAGAAAAGTACCAGGCCCAAGTATTAGCATTGAAACTGTACAAAATGATGATGAACTCCAACATTCACAGTGGCAACTCTCCTTCTCTGAGTTTCTACTCAACTCCAGGCATCTGTTTTAGGAACTGATTAGATCAGGCTAATGAACTCTGATAACTCTTCTGGAATCTTTCAGCTTCAAGGGAGTGCATACATATTCTGGCTAAAGTAAGGAAATGAGAGCAAACAGGACTTGTCCTTCGGATAAAATTCTGGGTGGTGTGTGTGTGTGTGTGTGTGTGTGTGTGTGTGCGTGCATGTGTGTGAATAATATGGCATAATTCAGCTTAAATATTATGTTTTGGACTCAAACTATAAGGATAACAGTAGGGTTAAAATATATAATTGATATTCTGCTAAACAAACAAATTATATATGAAAAAAGTAAGAGGAAATGCACCAAAATGTTAACATGATTGTTTTTTGATGTTGGTTCTTGGGGTATTAAAAAAAATGGTCTCTGTGTTCAACCTGTTCTTTTAGGAATAAACATTACATTTCTAATGAAAGATATAAGTAATATTTATCATTTTATCTGTAACTGTTGTTGGGGAAAGACCTATGTTTCTTTATGATCTCTTCAAGCTATTTCTTATACATTTTAATTTACTGCAATCTACTATTTAAAATGTATTTCATCATTAATTCACTGAAACTTTTGAAGAAGAATCAATGTTTACAGAAAAAAAATTATTCAGTCTGCATAGAGTGGACATGATTGCAGCATTTTATGTGTATAATGTACTGCCTTCTAAACAGCTAACATAAGGACCTTAGGGAAACATCAAAGATGTGCATTTATGATCTATGTACACAGTGAAATCTCAAGGAAATCAGCCCTTTACACACTTCATCTAAAAATGCTGAAATCACCCAGCAATTGCACTGCTGGGTATTTACCCTAAAGATACAAACGTAGTGATCCGAAGGGGCACGTGCACCCGAATGTTTATAGCAGCAATGTCTACAATAGCCAAACTATGGAAAGAACCTAGATGTCCATCAACAGACGAATGGATAAAGAAGATGTGGTATATATACACAATGGAATACTATGCAGCCATCAAAAGAAATGAAATCTTGCCATTTGCGACGACGTGGATGGAACTAGAGGGTATCATGCTTAGCGAAATAAGTCAATCAGAGAAAGACAACTATCATATGATCTCCCTGATATGAGGGAGAGGAGATGCAACATGGGGGGGTTAAGGGGGTAGGAGAAGAGTAAATGAAACAAGATGGGATTGGGAGGGAGACAAACCATAAGTGACTCTTAATCTCACAAAACAAACTGAGGGTTGATGGGGGGAGGGGGGTTGGGGTTATGGACATTGGGGAGGGTATGTGCTATGGTGAGTGCTGTGAAGTGTGTAAACCTGGCGATTCACAGACCTGTACCCCTGGGGATAAAAATATATTATATGTTTATAAAAAATAAAATTAAAAAAAAAATAAAATAAAAATGCTGAAATCACCCATGCATTAAAATTTAGTGGTTCAGGGAATGCTCACCAATGTCATCTTTATAACCTCTTACAGGGAGTGAGGGTAATTCTATAATGTTGTTCCCTGCATTTTAACACCTCCTTGGTCCGTACCTTTGGCATGTGAAAATTAAATTAAGGAAAACAAATTGCCAAATTTTATCATACATTGTTTTTGTTTTTTGTTTTAATTTATTTATTTGAGAGAGAGAGAGAGAGAGATCACAAGTAGGCAGGGAGGCAGGCAGAGAGAGAGGGGGAAGCAGGCTCCCTGCTGAGCAGAGAGCCCGATGCGGGACTCGATCCCAGGACCCTGAGATCATGACCCGGGCCGAAGGCAGAGGCTTAAGCCACTGAGCCACCCAGGCGCCCCTGTTTTTTGTTTTTAAATTACTTTAAGCTAAAAAGATTGTTTTGTTTTGAAGGTTACTTGAGGTTGTTTGGGGTTGCTTAACTATAGAAAATCACTGAGACAAGTTAGTTCACCTAGACAGCAGTCCATGACTCCTACCAGCATACTGGCTCCTTTTCAGAGAGGTAACTGGCAGGTGTCAGTAAAATGCCTTGCTTTTGTTAATGCTGATTTCATGGTCCTGGGAAAGGATAGTAGAATGCAAAGCACATGGTGAATTTCAGTGAACAAATGAGGATGTATGTTACCTTTGAGAAGTTCAAATACTTAGAAGTAACTTCTCCTACCCTTTGGAGCAGTGGTCCAATCAGGATCACTGTGGGTTTCTGTTCATGTTGTGCGCTGAACTATCACAAGATAGTCCAGTGAATGGCACCTTTAGAAGTTGTGTAATCCATAGGAGAAAATATAATGGAAAGAGCATGGCTCTGGAAGCTAGAAGAAGGCAATTCTTTACCCAACTTTGCTAGTGATGAGCCATTATCTTGATGAAAATTTTAAAGAATAAAAGCATAATCTGACCATTGGGGTGATCATTTTATAACAGTAATGACTATCTACTTGTGCCTGTCTTCCTATTTTGTTTAACATCATATCAACACGGAGTAGATGACAGCAACTAAAATGACAGCAACTGGCATTTTAAAAATAATAGTTTTGAGATATAATTCATATAACATACAATTCACCTATTTAAAGTGTACAATTCAGTTATTGTGTGATTCAATGTGATTGTGAATTGTGATTCAATGATCACAATTTTAGAACATTTTTGTCACCCTGTAAAGAAATCTCATATCCATTAGCAGTTATTCCCCAGTTCTCTTCAATTTTTTTCTACCCCCACATCCCAGTCCTGGGAAACCACTGTTCTTTTTTCTTTTTTTTATCTCTATAGATTTGTTTATGTTGAATATTTCATGTAAATGATATCATAGGTAGTCTGTGGTGACTGATATCTTTCATTTAGCATACTCGCAAGATTTGTCCATGTAGCATCTGTCACGACTTCATTTCCTGTATTGCGCAATAATATTCTACCGTACAGATATACCATGTTTTGCTTACTGGTTTATCAGTTGATGGGTATTTGGGTTGTTCTCACTTTTAGGCTATTATAAACAATGCCACTATGAACATTTGTGTATAAGTTTTTGTGTGAACATACATTTTTATTTGTTTTGGGCATATATATAGGAGTGGCATTGCTGGGTCAAATTTAGTTACTCTATGTTTAACTTTTTGAATCACGGTTAGAATGTTTTCAAAGTAGCAGCACCATTTTACAATGCAGTATAAGATGATTCCTATTTCTCCACGTGCTTAAGAACTCTTGTTATTACTTTTTGATGATAGTGTTCTAGTGGGTATAAAGTGGCACCTCATTGTGCTTTTGTTTTGCATTTCCCTGATGGTTACTGATGCATTTATTGGGCATTTGTATGTCTTTCTGGAGGAATGTGTATTTTATTCAGTAATCAAGTTTTTAATTGTGTGTTTCTGATTTCTTAGTAGAAGCCCGAGAGTTGTCAGATTCTTAATGATTGAGATTACTATATTTTTTTATCCCAAGTTTAACATTCTATCATCTTATATGATGTATATGATCTGAAGAAGGTGTACAGCTCATAGTATCTCTCCTTATCAGAGTGTAAGTGCCAAGAAGACCAACCAGTGCAGTGTTTTAGTTATTGTTGAGTTTTCAGCAGCTAGTAGAGAGCTTCTAATGTGATGGGTAGTAAAAAATTACTGGGTGGATTCATGGATAAAAACATCTCTTGTACAAAACCACTGACCTCTTCTGCTTGCCTGGAACAGATTATGTGATCTTTTCTATCTCCTCTAGGTGAGGTTTGTTTTGAAATATTAAAAGTAATAGTACAAACTTAATCACCAGCAACTTAACCAAAAGTTATCATTATTGACCAAAAAAAGAAAATGTTCAATTCAAGAGAAATACCATATCTCTAAAGGAGAGAGATCATGTATTTCAGGTTTCTCCATGTATGATATTGAGATACAATAAGAAATACATATTTGGTCTTTGTCTTGGTTCTTGGCGCAGAGATTTGGTTTTTGCCCTCATTTCCTGAACTAGCTCTGGACGGATAGAGCTAAATGGAGTGTGGGGAACCAAGTATGTGATTAAAGGGTTGGAACTTTCAGCCCCATCCCTGACCTCTGTGGCGGGGAGAGGAGCTAGAGGCTGTTAATCACCAATGGCTAATGATTTAGTTAATCATGCCTGCATGGTGAAACTCTATTAAAAACCCTAGCCAAAGGGCTTGGAGAGCTTCCAGGTTAATGAACAAGAACACACGCATGTGGCGGGAGGGTGGTAACTTCCAAACTCTATGAGGAAAGAAACTCCTATGCCTAGGACCCTTCTGGATTTCACCCTATGTATCTCTTCACCTGACTGTTCATTTGGATCCTCTAATATACCCTTTGTCATAAGTCAGTAATAATAAGTAAACTGTTATCTTTGTTCTGTGAGCCATTCTAGGAAAGTATCAAACCTGAGGAAGGGGTCATGGGAACTCCCAATTTACAACTGGTCATTCAGGAGTGTAAGTGATTACCTGACACTAAGATTGGCATCTGAAGTTGGGGAGAATTTTGTGGGACTGAGCCCTAAACCTGTGGCATCCGTACTAACTCCATTCAGTTAGTGTCAGAATTAAATTGAATTGTAGGACCCCCAACTGCTGTCAGACCATTGGTCAGTATGGGAAACCTCCACACACTTGATGTCCTAAGGAAAGTGTGAGAATAAAGTAAAGAAAAAGTTTTTCCTTTTTTTTTTTCCAAAGATACTATTTATTTATAGGAGAGATAAAAAGTGAGGGAGAGAGAGAGAGAGAAAAGAGAGAACATGTGGGGGATGGGCAGAGGGAGAGGGAAAAGCAGACTCCCAGCTGAGTAGGGAGCATGAAGCAGGGCTTGATCTCAGGAATCTGGGGGCATGACCTGAACCTCCTGGGGTCATGACCTGAGCTGAAGGCTGATGCTTAACCAACTGAGCCATCCAAGCGGCCCCAGAAGTTTTTCCTTTTACCAAACATTCCTTTATTTCTTTCACCAGTTCATATTCACCAAGGGTCCATGAGGAGATCTCTGAATTAGCGCCAACAAACAATAATTAGAGGTGCGTTCTCTGCTGGTGAGATAATATTTCATTCTATTATTTTTTGACCCTGGCGGATTGTAAGCAGTCTCATACATACTGAAGAACTGGAATATGAACACCAAAATACAGCTGCTCAATGATTTCAGTCAATGAAATGTTGTCCCTCCCATCCTTATCAAGAATTATGAAGAAGACAGGTGTTGTGGGTTGAATTGTGTCCCTCTCTAAATTCATAGGTTAAAATTCTAACCTGTGGTACCTCAGAATATGACTGTTTTTGGAGACCATGTCTTTAAAAAGGTTATTACATTAAAATGAGGTCAGTAGGGTGAGTGCTAATTCAATATAATTGGTTCCCTTGTCAAAAGAGTTTAGGAGACAAACAGTCAGACAGACAAGACCATGAGAAGACACACTTACCAGCAAAGAAGAGAGGCCTCACAAGAAACTAATGCTGTAAACACCTTGGTCTTGGAATTTTAGCTACCAGAATTGTGAGAAAAATACATCTCTGTTATTTAAACCACCTAGATTTTAGTACTTTGGTATGACTGCCCTAACAAATTAATACTTCAGATATAGGTTGAGTGGAGGTAGAAAGGAAAATCTGGGATTGACTATTTGCATAGGAACATTGTTGACTCTCTTGTCAGAGGATCAGAGCAATAGAGGCAGTTGAGATAATCTACCAGGAAACAGCAAGATCTAGAGAAAAGGCTTTCCTATTCTTTACCTTTTGATTAAGCACTCCCTCAATATATCTTACGGCTAAGAGACAGGACCATTTTCCTAGTTGCAAAGGACATGCTCTAAATCAAAGAGCATGGTAGCCATTCAAAATAACAAATGGCAACTTTTCTATGTTTAGCAATTGAACATAAATAGTGGACTGCAACAGAGAGATAGGACTTTTTTTTTCCTTCCTTTCTTATACCCTCCCTTCCTCCTTTTTAATCCAATGTCTTTTGTAAAAGAATTCCTGAGGTCTTCTAAATATAAAGGATGAATGTGGGCTTCATTTATTTCTGATTCTTCTTCCCGTAGGAACTGATGATGACCCTTTTACCAGCACACAGGAAGGATCAATCACGTTTCAATTTCTCCTTTTATAATATTGTTTCCATTTCAAGTTTTAAATGCTTTTAAATATTTACATTAAGCATAACAATGGGTATAACAGATTTTATTTTTTCTGGTTCATGTATATCTAATGTCTATTTTATATTATTATTTACTCTTTCCATTTCATTTTTTGCTGGATAGACCAAGTTGCTAATTTTTCTTTTTTTTTTGGTATTTAGATAAATTTTATTTACCTCTCTCTCTCCTGCTATTTTGAAGTTTTATTGTTCATTTCGTTGCTCTGTTGTCTACTGAACTTTGTTAATAGTAGAAAACACTTAACTATTATATGAAAGTAATTTGTAAGTAGTTCCTCCTCATAATAAACATTTTTTCTATTGTGTCCCCATTTTCCAAGAAGAAGAGATATTGAGAATAGTCTACCTCTGCATCCTACCTTATTTTAATGCTTTACTTTTTTTAGATATATCTTAGTATTTTTAGTTCCAGATTAATATTATGTTTTCCCCAGCAATATGTCTTTTCTCTACTAAGAATCTTTTTCTATGCTAATCCTAAATTACATACTCTCAGCCCTGAGCCACTATATCATTATCCATTTAAATTAAACTATATATAATGCAAAGTTAATTACCCTACTCTCAATTTTTCCTCTAATATTGAGATCTCTGTCCTGACATTTGTATTTTTAGTTACAGATTTTTTTTTTGAAAAATTTCCTTGGAAAAATTTCTTTCAATTTACTTATGATCTTTCTTCTAGGTATTTTTTTTTCCCTCCTGGACCACCTATTATTTTTAGGTAGTACTCTAAATCCATCTTCCAAGTGTGTAATGTTTTCTTAATATTTCCCATCTCATTATTTTTGCATTATGTCTCCTCTTAATCTTTCAGGCCACTAATTTGGATTGCAACAGGTCTCTTCACTTTGTCTTAATTTTTGAATTTTGTAGTTATGTATCACTTTTTTCCCCACGCAAACTTTTTTATGTGCTGATTTTGAATGTTGTTGATTGCTTTCATTATTTTTCTGTGTTGTGCAAATCACTGTCTTTTTTTCCCAGTAGTTCTATTTCACTAAGAGTCCCTCATTCTATGCCTTCTGTTTGTTTTTCCCTGTATCTACTGGCTTGCTTTTTTTCCTTTGTTTGCTCCCTGGTACTTAGGTTGAACTTCTGGAGTCCATTAAATATATTAAGCACATAAGCCTTCTTTATCTGGAGAGTCTTGATTGAGTAGTGATCCAGACAGCAACTTTTAAGACTCTTTTTGGAGTCTAGATCCCTGAGATAGGTTTTTCTGCTTACGAACTTCATTATTGCTAAGGCTGGTGTTTCTCATCTTGTGGAATAAAAGAGATTTCCATTATACTCTTTAATTCCTTTTTAGGTCCTCTGGTCCAAAGAGTCCAAACAAACTCCTAAAGCACATTACTTGGGTGGAACAGGGCGTCAGAACTTCTTTAAAATTCACCATATTTAATAGGATCCCCACTCCAGCAGTCTCTCCAGACAATTATCCAGCTCTCATTTCTACCTAGTCTCTTCTTGAGAACTCAGTACAGCCAGAGGACTCGACTCTATCTTGAAGTACCAACTTAGTTTGGGAAATGATCTGTTGGATTACACTTTATGATCAAGGACATCAGAGACAATTATAATTTGTTGTTTCATAAGAATCTCCTATCCTTCAATTCCTCAGAAGTTATTATCCATATAGGAACTAAAATGTGTTTTCCATTCATATACTTCATTCTTCATTTCTAAGAACCAGTGAGCTATAATCTTCATTAGGTATCTTTCTTTTGTAGTCAGGTTGCTGTTTTTGAATAGAGTTTAAGTCTAAGAGAAAGGCTTTCTTCTTTCCATTTATTTGAAATGCCAACATGAATAAATTTTTATAGCAAAGCCTGCACTCACTGAAGAGAAAACTAACTTCAGAATACTCAGGCACCTATAGGTCATATGTTCACTTGACTATCACATTCATAAACTTTACTTGGCTACTGAATATCTGGATCAATTTCCTGTCAAAGATAAATGTTTGTAGTCAAAACCAGCTATTACAAATAAGTAGGTGCTGGAAGTAACTTATTGTCGTATAAAGCATGAATTTACTGACTATCTGTACATAGAATTTCATTCTCCTGAGACATTATGTTGGGGAAGGTTTAGGGAAGGGGATAGTGAAAGCAGTAAGAGTTTGGATCTTATCCCTGAGGACTTCACATATCTAATCCAAATATATTATGTCTATATAATGAGGGTTATATGAAAAACCTGTACATCATTGGATGGTTACAAAAAGATGCACTTAAAAATATGTACCAGGGGGCACCTGGGTGGCTCAGTGGGTTAAAGCCTCTGCCTTCAGCTCAGGTCATGATCCCAGGGTCCTGGGATCAAGCCCCGCATCGGGCTCTCTGCTCAGTGGGGAGCCTGCTTCCCTTCCTCTCTATCTCTGCCTGCCTCTCTGCCTACTTGTGATCTCTCTCTTTCTGTCAAAAAATAAAAACCTTAAAAAAAAAAAATATGTACCAGAAGACCATCTATTCAATCTATGTAGTGTAGTGGAAAGATCAGGAAACTTTGGATTTAAATCCCAATTTACCTATTTATTAGCTGGGTGACTTTGAGTCTTAAAAATAGTAATATAATAGGGGAGAAATAGAATAGTTATGTTTGAGAAATTTATTAATATGATATATACTAGAATGAAACTTAATGCTACTTAACTTCTCTTTTTCTATTTGCAATCACAGGAAGGCCTTATTTGTGATAATTCCATTTCAGTAACAAAAATAGCTAACATATATTGAACACTAACCATCTGCTAAGCATTGTGCTAAGTGCTTTACATATATCATTTCATTTTCTCTTCAGTCTTATGTATCATGTACTATTTTTATTGCTCTTGTACACATGAGAAAAATGAAGATTAGACAAGTGAGTGTGCATATATATCTCTGTGCCTACATGTGGACATGGAGTGTAGAGATGTATGTGTGTGTAAGTACATGTGCATCAGGTTGTATGTAAAACTGTCTTGCAAAGCTTTCCACAAACACTTTTTCTTTCCTTTTTTCTTAGTAGTTAACTGTAATGAAAATTGTAGTGGAAGAAATCTAGAAGCTTATTCTTATTGGAATTGGTAAACTAGCTTTCCATTTGATCTTTACAGTTGTGTTTACTCTGATGTCAATTTATAATTCTGTTAGTGCTCAAATAAACCATAGGGTATATATGTAAACTTAGTACTTGTCAGGAAAAAAAAAAAAAGCAACTGGGAACTAGTATGTATCACTGATCTCATGAAAGATGTTAGCATTAACAATTAGCTCTTGTCTGTACAGTATAATTATCTAAAGCCCGGTTACATTTCATTCATAGTTCATACTTCTTTAGGGTGTCCTGTATATTTCAATTGAAACATAAAACACTAATGAGATCTTGACAGGAGATAAAGAAATTCTTACAGCATTTAAATGTCATTTAACATTTATGTAATTTATAGTCAAATATTAGACTATTATTGTGTTGATAACTTTTTAAAAAAATTCCTTTGTTCCCCTGCTTACAGATTATCAAGAATTATCTTTATGAAACCTAAATGGTGATATATTGAATTGTCATGTACATTCATGAAGTTAACTTAGAAAAATATTTTCTAACTTTTTTAACTAGTGAAATACTTCTTTTAAAAACTGACATCTTTTTTAAAAAAAGGTTATATTTATTTATTTGACAGAGAGAGAGAGAGAGAGAGAGAGATCACAAGTAGGCAGAGAGGCAGGCAAAGAGAGAAGGGGAAGCAGGATTCCTGCTGAGCAGAGAGCCCAATGCAAGGCTCCATCACAGGACCCTGAGATCATGACCTGATCTGAAGGCACAGGTTTAACCCACTGAGTCACCCAGGCATCCCAAAAAATGGCATCTTATGTGTACTTCTCTGGTGGGTTTGTTCCTCCAAAAGGTGGAGTTTAATTCTTGCTCTGAGGGTAGGCTAGACTTATTGACTGTCTTCTAGAAAATAGAATATGGCAACAGTGATAGTGAGTGACCAGGTAAAAAATGGTTTTGGTGCTTCCTCTTTTCTCTCTCCCTTGAATGACTTGCTCTGGGAGAAACTGATTGCCTTGTCATGAAGATCTTCAAATAGCATTATGGATAGTCCCACATGGTGAGGAACTGAGGCCTCCAGCTAACATCATGTAAATGAGTCATCATGGAAGCTGATGACTGCAACATTGGCTCACAACTTAATTGCAATCTTATAAATGACCCTGAACCATTGACACACAGCTATGTGTGTCCCACATTACTGACTCTTAAAAATTTAGGAGGAAATACATATTTATTTTTTTAAGTAATTAAGTTTAGGGATAATTTCATACACAGCAATGATTAATACACATACCAATATATAATATAGTTTTAAATGGGACTGCTACTTATGAAGATTTTTAGGCAGTAACCAGGAGAAACGAGATTTCCTAGCCTTCTCCCTCATGCCTAGCTGAGTTCTGTGGAGCATCTCAGCATGGACATAATGACTTACAGCATATTAGATTGTGGCGCATTGGTGTAGAAACCACTTCTGTATTCTTGAGATGATGATTGAATTTGATATGATTTCCTGAATAATATTTTCTTTTAATTCTCCCTAAATGGATATACAGACTTAACACAATTTCTATCAAAATCACAGCCAGATTTCTTATATAGACAGAATTATTCTAAGATTTAGCAGAAGGACAAAAAGGGTAGAATAGCTAAAACAATTTTGAAAAAGAGGAATAAAATGAGAGGAATCAGTCTACTTGATTTCAAGACTTTTTATATATCTACAGTATTCCAAACTATTTGATGTTGGCAGAGGTAAGCACAGAGACCAATGGAACAGAATAGAGACCGACATAGTCCCACACAAATATGTGCTACTAATTGTTGACAAAGTAGTAAATTAATTCAAGGGAGAATAGATCACTTTCAGGCAAATGGTGCTGGAGTGAATGAATAGCATAGATAAAGAATGAGCTTCAACTTGTCTCACACAATGTACAAACATCCAGTTAACACTGATCATGGATTTACATGTAAAATATAAAAATATAAAACTTTTAGAAGTAAGACATAGGAGAAAATCTTCAGGATCTAGAGCTAGGCAGAGGTCTTAGAATTGACATTGAAAGTATGACACCTAAGATAAAAAACTGATGAATCAAACTTTATCAAAATTAAAAAATTTGCTGTGAAAGACTGCTAAGAAGATGAAAAGACTACAAACAATTTTGGAGGAAATATTTGCAAACTGCATATAAGGCAGAGGACTAGAATCTGGAGTATACAAAGTTCACTCAAAGCTCAACAGTAAAAACACAACAAAACAATTTTGTCCAGTTACAAAGTTCACAGAAGACATGAAGAATATAAGAAGATGGAAATAAGATAATGAAAAGATAATCAATATCATGTGATTTTAGGAAAATTAAAACCACAATGAGCTCTCACTATTAACTTACCAGTATGGCTAAAATAAAATATAGTAATGACACCAAATGCTGGCAAGAATGCCAAGTAATGGATGTCTTATACATCACTTTTGGAGATGAAGCTAAAAACTGGAAATAATCCAGATGTCTTCAATGAATAAATGGTTAGACAACTGTGGTACATTCTTACCATGGAAAAGGGAATAAACTACTGATGCATGCAGAAAACTAGATAAGCCTCTAGAGAATTATATTGAATAAAATAAGTCAATTCCAAAATATTACATGCAACATGATTCTTTTTATATACCATTTTGGAAAAATTATGGACACAGAGAACAGATTAGTGGCTTTCAGAAACTAATGAGGGAGTAGGGTTGTGAATGGAATATCTTTCTAAAAATGCAACATGAGAGATCCTTGTGGTGATGGGAGTGTTCTATAACTTAATGGTATCAATGGCAATACCATAGCTGACATAGTGTATTACAGTTTTATAAAGATGTTACCATTACGTGAAATTGGCTAAAGGTACACAGGATCTTCCTATATTAATTCTTAAAACTGTATGTGATTCTAAAATGACCTCAACATAAAAGATTTAATGAAACATCAAACCAGCTTGCACCTTTATATATGTCTGTAGCCTGATGTTTAATATATGCTTCTATAAGTCTTAACATAGCCATCTACGTTCCTTAGTGATAAGTAGGAATTGAGTTAATACATATCTAATGATAAAGTTTAAAGCTCAGATACTTATTCATGATTCATGCAAAAAAAACTTAAATCTATTCCACAGCTCTAAACCCATGTGCCACTGCTCCAGTCATGAAGTTGAGAGATCCAGATAGTACTTGGGAGAGATTCTGCCTAGCATAAATATAGCAAAAAGCAAAGCCATTGATACTCAAAGTAACCCTCAGGCATATTATACCAAATATATGAGGCTACTACTGACTTAATTAAGAATTCTAGAGAGATGTATAAAATATAATACATGTTATTTTGCTTTGAGTAAATGGGATTTGGAGTACCAGAGGCTGCTTTTATCTTTTTATTGTAGAAGATTATTTACCTTTTGTGCTTCCAGAAAAGTTGAGGCCAGCAAGATAATTTATGGTAACAGCTTTGCTATTTACGCTTAAAGTCACGTGTAAAGGGTCTCTCTGTCTTTATAATTCTGCTAAATCATTATTCAGACTGGCAAAATGATTTCTGTATAATGATTTTTTATGAACACACTTTTATAGTTCTTTAAGGGCTTTCTTGAGTCAATATTCATGAGTACAGTCTACTATATTTTATGGCCAGATTCTCTGAGGAGTTATCTCTTCTATTTTTAAATCTGCATGTTCAGTGGCAGAGCTAACTCTTCTGTGTCACCTGGAACATCAAAATGACTTGTTGGTTCCTGTTGATTCTGCATCAATGGAAATCAGGTACTTTCTAAAACAGTTTCCTAAACTAGGTTGTAGCTATGCCAATGCCTTGGTTTCCTGCCCAATATCTTACTTTTTCCAAGGTTGAGATCTTTGCTGCAGTTAAATCTCAGATCATTTGTGCTACTAAGAGCCATCCTGGACTGAGTGTTTGGGGCTCTAACTGCCAAGTGATTTCTCTCTTTGCCACTCTCTTTGCTGGCATTATGTGCTCTGAAGGACACTTGTTATGCACATGCTATATGCATCCTAGGATTCTCTCCTATAGGATCTTGATTGGGTCTTGATTGTTCTCTCAGTAATGGCACCCTAGTCTTGACAAAAGCCAGACTCTAACTTCCCAAGGCTATGCAGGGTTATGTCATTGTCATCTTCTTCTCCTGCTCCTTCTCCTCCTCCCCCTCCCCTCTTCCCCTCCTCCTCCTTCTGCTTCTCCTCCTCCTCCTCCTTTTTCTCCTTCTCCTTCTAAGATTTTATTGAGTGAAAGAGAGAGAGAGCAAAAGTCGGGAGGGGCAGAGGGAGAGGCAGAGAATCTCAAGAGAACTCCATGATGAGCATGGAGCCTATCTGGAGACCCAAATCCACAGCCCCAAGATCATGAAACCAAGAGCTGGACACCCAACCATCAGAGCCACCCAGGTGCCCCAGGATTATATCTTCTTTAGGTGCTGAATTGTGTGTTCAAGTAAGTCATTGCGTATTTTGAGATTGATGAAATTTTTGAAAGGAGGATTAAAGTATCAAAATAAGAGGGGCGCCTGGGTGGCTCAGTGGGTTAAAACCTCTGCCTTTGGCTCCGGTCATGATCCCAGGGTCCTGAGATAGAGCCCTGTATCGGGCTCTCTGCTCCACAGGGAGCCTGCTTCCTCCTCTCTCTCTCTCTCTGCCTGCCTCTCTGCCAACTTGTGATCTCTGTCTGTCAAATAAATAAATAAAATCTTAAAAGAAAATAAAATAAAGTATCAAAATAAGAAAAGGTTGCATTTATTTTGGAATAGGTGAGGGCTCCATAATTATTGGTTGACTGGAATATTTTCTATATTTTAATATTGACCCCAGAGCTCCATTATATATATGTCAAATTGTAAAAATAAAGTGTTGTGAATAAATCCAGAGGGATAGCATAAAGGATGAACAGGCGAAAATCTGGCATCTAACCAAATAACTATAACTTTTAATGAATTGCCTTTTTAACAAGCTTCCCTGCCAATTACTGTCACAGAATCATATTAACATAAAGCAATCTATGTTTCTGCTTTATTTATTGTTTTAAGGTCATACATCTTTTGTCTTTTTGCTTTGACTTCACTCTGATTTCTAACATGATTTATACATTACTATAACCAATAAAATATTGAAACAATTGGGGTTATGGTCTGAGTGTTTCTACAATAATGATTTTTATCTTCAAAGTAAAAAAAAAAATGAAAGTCCAAAGATAATGAAATACAAAAAAAAGTTTATTTCTATGGAGACTTATGCAATCATTTTATTTGAAATTGGCAGTTTAAATAATATGATTTTGCAGTGTTTTCAGCACAAAAGTGCTTTAAGTTAGATTCTTTCCTTTTAATCATATTCTGTCTGATCTAGAGGTGTCAGCTAAACACAGAAATCCCCATGGGATCTTGTCACTATAGCAACCAGACTGCAGTTCTCAATATCTGTGTAATGAAGTGCTGACACGTTTTCAGCACAAGGTGCTAAGTGGAAGTTTGTTTCACTAATTAGGTGGCAAAAATAATCAATTCCTTCATGATTAATGATGTCACAAATTATGCAATAGACAAACCTGAAAAACTTTATTAAGTAGTACTTAATGTCTTAGAGAGAGGGATAAAAATGATAAAAGTCAGATTTTAATTCCTTTGGTTAACTAGTAAGAAAGGCTTAAGTGTCTGGGAGCGTCCCTAATAACAGACGCTCTGTGCTTTGTTTAGTTTTTAAAGTTGTTAGCTTGTTAACATTTTATATGATTTAGGAACAAAATGATGACAGCTTGAGTTTGATGTTTATTTTGATGGGAGAGGACAAAAATGGATTGTAAACATTTGTCAATCTTATTGCCATCTGAAGTTTACTGGAGCTTCAGATGCCTGTGCTTTTTCTTACCTAAATGAAGTTGCATTTATTAAGTATGTTTTTGATGAACAGGACACCTTAGTTTATTGAGTATGTTGATTAATAAGATAATTACTGTACCCTTAAATACCATTCTAGTCCTATAGAAGTATGTAATCCAGGTAAATTCATGGGATATGTAGACATGGTAATAGTTTTTAATGAAAGCCTTCTAAATATCATATGGACCAACGTCTCTTAATTCAGAGAAAGTGGGGAGAACTACATAACATTTCCCTAAATTGGACACTCTTATTTCAGGGACTTACAAGTGACTGGGACTGTTGGGATAGTGGAATGCCTAGAAAATTGGTCTTCCCTTCTCTAGGAAATTGGGAGAGTTGTTCTCTCCACTCTACTCCGACATCTTCCGGAATGGAAACTTATTTTGTCTTTGGCTATTCAGAGTCCTTCACTTTTCTCCCCACTCTGTCTTTTCCTAGCTCTTCCATAAGCCCTGTTTTTATAAAAGCACAGAATCCATGGTCTAGGAAGGAAATAAAAGGGAAACAGAGGGATGAATGATTTGTCTGGTATTTAAGGGGAGACACAGTCACTTTTTAGTCAAGGATATGTCATTAGGCTAGTGCTTTCTTTGAGTCCTTGTTTCTAGTTTGGAATAGGTTGAAGGAAGGGGAACACTGTTCTCGGGATATATCTGAGATATGACCCTGACACACCTTATGAAGCACCTAACATAGCACCTAGTGCATAATAGGTAAAAAATAAAGGGTGTCTATTGTTAAAAATAATAATGATAATGATGAAATGATATAAGACAGATTATATATGCTGAAATGACGTGGGATTGGTGGCAATTTGGTTATGGCATCTTCTATTCCAGGACTGCATAAGCCATACTGGTGTCTAGATGGTTGAGCTACTCTTTTATTATTTCCTAGGAGTCTTACCTGAAGCTGTGGGCTTGAATAAAGAGGATGGCCTTACCAAATGCAAGAGAACCATTTTTATTGGTCAAAGTATAATCTCCAGGACAGACCATTACCACACCAATGACCCTCTGCCTAGGATTCTTTGCACATGCAGTGGACTGCTCAGGTATTACAGGGTTTGTGAGTTATTTTCAATGTCCTGGAATCCTGTGGGAGATCACACATTACCTACTCTAGGGTTATAAATGTGTAATACTTATACATAAAAAATAAAAAGTTCTTCACTCTAGTTTATGATTATCTAAATTATGCAGTTAAATCTGCCCTCATGATTCAAAATATTCATAATACATATAGTTTGAAAGATTCTTTCCAAAAATGCAATGTTCCTGATCTAGAGAGAAATGAAGTGGTAAAATTTAGGGAATTAGTTTGACTTCATTCATTCAAACATTTATGCCACAAAAATTTATTGAGCCACTATTCTGTGCCATGAATTTACCTAGTATTGAGAACTCAAATATGAATAAGGCAAAGACCCTTGCTATCAGTGAAATTAGAGTGAACATTTTTAGACAAATGACTCACTACTGTATCTTTAAAATGATTTAATTTTACCTATGCTTACCAAGGCTGAGGCTGCCTTTGCTTTATCTCCGAAGGGAATAGGAATAAATTCATTGAAAAATCTGTGTCAATAGTTATCTTTTCCAGACACAGTGTTAAAAAGCATTAAGATCTATTGTCTGAGTTTCCACTAGGTGGTTTATTTAACTAATAGCACTTACGCATTTTCTTTTCTTTTCTTTAAAAGATTTTATTTATTTATTTGAGAGAGAGTGTGAGAGTCCACATTTGAGAGAGAACAAGTGGTAGAGGGAGACACAGGCTGCCCATCTAACAGAAAGCCCAATGTGGGGCTTGATCCCAGGACTTGAGCTGAAGGCAGATGCTTAACCCACTCAGCTAACCAGATGCCCCATGTATTTTCAATAAAAGTACCCCTTTTACCCCAAAGAAATCCAGTCGATTAGAAATCACTCTAATTTTCTTCAGTGAGATAAAGGAAGAGTTGTCTTAAGTAAATTGTGTGTGTGCGTGTGTGTGTGTGTGTGTGTGTGTGTGTGTGTAAATGTGTGTCCCTGTGCCTCCTTATGCATTCCTGGGTCTGATAGCTGCTTTAATGTTGTTACTCTAATAACAGAGACAGGTGTAGGTTGGGACAGCAAGGCTACAGAAGCCACACAGAAAATTGCATAATTAGTCTTCACCTTTACATTATACCTTGTTTAAAACTGTCAAGAACCTATAAGAATCTACATTAGAAATCAGCAAGTTTTTCAGGCTTGAAAAACTCATCCTCTTTTTTCCTGTATTTTGTCATCTTTTCTTTTATCAAATTAGTGTGACAAGTACTTAGACATGAACATTTAAAAATACCTTTTATCATTTCAATTAATATGCCTAATTTTGAGAGCAAGTTTTCCAATTTTAAAAGATTTAATTGCCTATTGTTACAGCTTTAATGTGGCAAAATGCAAGGAGACATTGGACTGCCACTGCTCCACATAGCAGAGGAAGGCCTAACGATAGACCCTAGTCTTCCCTGTGTCACTATGCCACTGCATTTTCCCAAAGAGCTCAGTATCCCTTACAACACTTTCAAAAACAATTTTTTAAAAGCCCCAGTGGTAATGCCTCCCATATTTTTAAAAAATTCTATTTATTTGAGAGAGAGAGAGAGAGAGCACACAGGAGAAGGGGGAGTTCCAGAGGGACAGGGAGAAGCAGAGTCCCCACACAGCAGGGACCCTGAAGCAGGGCTAGATCCCAGAATCCCAGGATCATGACCTGGGCCAAAGGCAGAAGTTTGATCAACTGAGCCATCCAGGCACCCCACAGCTTCCCCATTGAAGGCAGTGATTCACTTCACATGGCAAAAACTATGGTGGCCAGTGGCTCCAAGGTCCATGGATCAGTGACCATGGTTGCTGGAGCATCCCTATGCTTCCCTTGGTCCTTCCTTCATGATTGGAAGTTGGCAGCAGCAGCACTCTGCCTGCGGTCCTTATAGAGCAGAATCTCACAAAGGAAGAAAGAAGGGTGGATATAAAGGGTTTTTTTCCTTGTGTGCCTCTTTTCAAGAAGCAAAATCTTTCCCTGAAGCACATATTTAATTCACTTTATTTTTCGTTGGCCAGAACTGAATTAATGTCTTTCCCAGCACCAATTGTAGGTAAGGGAAATATAATTTTAATGATTTGCTTAGATCAATAGTAATTCTTTTCCTAGGAGAGGGCATATGGCTGCTCAACCAAATTGGAATTCTGTTAGCAAGGAGAAATGGCTATTGTGTAGGCAAGCAAGAATGTCTGCCGTTTGGTTCTGATCTAAACAAATGTCTTTCATTCACTGTCATGTTTTTAATTCTTTATGAATATGCTATAGTGAATTATATTTATATAGTTTTGCATCTCTGCAAGAAGTTAATGCCTGGGTTCTCTTCTTTGTTCTTCAAAACCACGCAAACAGGAAAGGAGAAGCGAATATCATTATCAGTGCCTTATGGATGAGGAAACTGAAGTTTACCTGGGTGAGGCAACCTGCCAAGAGCTGCACAGCTTAAAAGACAACAACAAAGAAAGGTAAGGATGTTAGTCTAAATCTTCTGCAATTTGATACTCCTTTTTAAGCTATTCCATTGGTGTCCTCATCAACTATAACAAAAGTTGCTTTGGCCCCGCAATAACCACTGCTCTATGCCTGCAAATTGCAGAGGAAGTGTTGACATTTTCTTTACCTCTTGCTGCCAAAGTGTTACAAGACCATAAACAAGGAGATTTATTGTCCCATAAGACCATGAGCCTTTTGTTCATCAATTTGAGAATAATTTATTAAGCACCAACTCTACCAAACAATGTGTTAAGTTATGGGGATAACATAGCGACAAAATATTCATGGTCACTGGAATTTAGAATCTAAAAGAGATGACAGGATATTAAATAATCTATCACATCAAAGTGTCACACGGGCTCTGAAAGGGAAGTAGAGGCGTGTTGAAAGCATTTAGCTAAAGCATCAAATCAAGTCATTGAGAAAAGGGAAAGTTAGAAAAATGTTCCAAAGGAATTGCTATTTAATTTGATATTTTCAAAGTTAAAAAGAGGGAGAAGACAGTGCTCAAAATGTAGTACCTGGTCAATAAACATTTAACGCTTTTAAAAATAGCTTTATTCAGATATAATTTGCATTACATATAATTTACCCACTTAACATGTATAATTCAATGTTTTTAGTATATTCTCAGAGTTGTACATCCATCACCATAATCAGTTGTAGAACATTTTCATTATTACCCAAAAAACCTCCATATTCCTTCTCAGACATCCCCAGAAGCTTCCTATTCCCCCTCCCCCAGCCCTAAATAACTACTAATCTACTTTTTGTCTCTATAGCTTTGTTAATTTGGGACATTTTTGCATAAATGAAATCATAAAATATGTGCCTCTTTGTACCTGAATTCTCTAATATTTTCAAAGTCTAATAATGTTTTCCAAGTTCTTATAACATATATCAGTGCTTCATTTCCTTTTTATTTTCAAATAGTGTTCCATTGTATGGATCTAACATATTTTATTTATCCATTCATCATTTGATGGATATTGCATTGTTTTCACTGTTTGGCTCTTATGAATAATGCTGCTACAAACATTCATGAGCAAATTTTTGTGTGCTGTTGAATTGTAAGAGTTCTTTATATATTCTAGGTGAAAGTCCTTTTTCATATATATGATTTGTAAAAATGTTCTCCTGTTCCATGAATTCTTTTCTCACCTGCTTATTAGTGTTCTTTGAAGCACAACTTTTAATTTTGATGATGTCTATTTAACTGTTTGTTTTGTTGTTGATGGTATGTAATTTGGGGTCATGAAGATTTATTTATATGTTTTCTTCTAAGGTTTTATGGTTTTTTATAGTTTCTAAGAATGTATGGCTTTTTTTTTTAATAGCTCTCATATGTAGGTCTTTGATTACATTTTGTGCTAATTTTTGTATGTCATATGAGTTTAATGCCTTTTGAATGATTAAGATTCTTCTTCAGGTCAATGAGTGCTCTTCAAAATGTATCTGTGGCCCAATAACATCAGCATGATGTGGAAGCATGTTAGATGCAAATACAGTACTCAGCTTTATATTCTAGACCTCGTTTAGTCTGAGTCTCTGGGGGTATAGCCCAAGAATGTGCATTTCTGGGTTCTCAGGTAATTCTTATACACTCTGAAGTTTGAAAAGTACTGCCTTAAAGAGTTGCAAACGACATTGCTATCCACTCTTACTGACTCTAGCCCTACCAAGGGAAGGTATCACTTTAGTAGAAATTGGAGCACTCCTTTTATTTTAAAATGATGGATAGCAATTTTCAATATTCAGCATCTCATACTGTTTCAAATCAGAACTTAGAGATCACTTTGTCAAAAATTGCACTTTATACAGGAGAGTGCTCACATCCAGAGAATGCACAGTTGACCCTTGAACATGTGAGTTTAGGGGTTATTGCCTCTGATGCAGTGAAAAAGCCACATAAAAATTTGCTCCCAAACTTAACTACTGATGGCATACTGTTGACTGGAAGCCTTACCAATAAGATAAACAGTATAGGGGTGCCTGGGTGGCTCAGTAGGTTGAAGCCTCTGCCTTCAGCTCGGGTCATGGTCTCAGGGTCCTGGGATGGAGCCCCGCATCAGGCTCTCTGCTCAGCAGGAAGCCTCTTCCTCCTCTCTCTCTGCTTGCCTCTCTGCCTACTTGTGATCTCTGTCTGTCAAATAAATAAAATCTTTAAAAAAAAAAAGATAAACAGTATAAATTAAATTTATAAAGACAATTATAAACTGTATTCTTACAATAAAGTAAGTTAGAAAAAGGGAAATGTCATTAAGAAAATCATAAGGAAGAGAAAATACACTTAAAGAAAAGTAAAAAAAATCTGCATATAAGTGGACTTGAGCAGTTTAAACCCGTGTTGTTTAAGGATCAACTATGTTTTCATATGGCTCAAATTTATATTCAAGTAAAACCTTTCCACAGACTAGTAAAGGCCTACGGACTGTTATTTTGTAGCTTCTGATTTATAAAACACATGCACATATACACATACACACATACATTGGGTATTAAAAATTTCCTTTCAAATATATTAGGACATTAACAAAGAAAAAATAATATTTATTGGTGAAATGTCTGTTCAGATAAAAAATTATTTTATAAATTGTCTGACAACTGCTAACATATGATAATATAATATAAACAGTTCTAGGTTTATCCTAGCTTAGCACTATATTCTGTAATATGTTTAGCTATTTATCTCAACATTTCTGATATTTTTCTAGTTAGCAAGCATCGGAGCAGTAAATCAATCTCAAGAAAAGTAATTTCAGAGTATGTAATTTTGGTTGAATACTTATGAAGGAGAAAAATATTTAAAATATCAAACTAATGCATGAATTATAGGATACATAGGATTCTTTGAATAGGAGATTATAAATATTCTATGCTTTAAAGATATGTATCATTTGGCAACTTGGAAAATAATTCTGCGAGAATAGATGGTTTTTAATACTCCCCTCTTTCTCTGTGTCCAGCACTTACAAACACCCACACATACTCACATGCATGCTAAAAGTAAGCCATGCAAACCACCTGCTCTCCTGTATATCTAAAATGTATACTATCTGTGGCTGTTATATAACTCTACAAAAAGACTGAATTACCAGGTCTCTGTTTACAAGTGTGTTTGGTCTTACAGTTGGGGCTTTTGGACACAAAGATTATTATAATTGTAGGTTAAGCAAACAGCTCTGTGTAGATTAGTATTCATGTCATATCTGTTGGGGAAATTTCAATTTTTCTCTACTTTTTAAGAGAGAGATGCAAATCATTACTTCACATATGGAAAGATTCTGTCCTACCTGAGAATGGCTTCTCCATTGCTAAAGATGAATAGCATAGTATAGTTGTTCCTACTAGGCACAGATTTAATCTTGAGATTATAATTTGTATGGTTTACATTTAAGATATAAATATTTGCAGCTCTCCATGGAGATGAGATGTGTTTGAGAACTTGGACTCTGTAACCACTAGACCTAGGTTCAAGTACTGGCTCTGCCAGCTCTATAACTCTGGGCAAATAACAATTCTTGCTAGGCCACACTTAATCCCTTCATAAAACTGAAATAATGTGGATACCTAAAGCATAAGGTTATTTTGGGGACAAACTGAAATTATGCAAATACAGGGTCCAGTACATTATTATTGTTAGATCTTTGTTCCATGTTTTACTATGAAAAACAGGAAGAAGCTTATTTGAAGAAATGGAAGTAAAGAATGCTGGGAATTTTTGTTATTTAAACTCTATCTTCCCTTAACATATATAACACTATAGAGACACCACTTAAAATCATTATGATGCTGAAGAGAAATTGGTTATATCAATATATTTTTGTGTTGCTTTGTTATTAGTTGTACAGGAAATCTATTTTGTACAGATCTTAAATCCCAAGTTAACTAGTTTGTTACAATATCTTATTATAAGTCTCAATTTGTTTACAGGATGGAGAATATCAACATAAAAATAGGTTGAGAAATATGAGAAAAATGTGAATGCATGTAGAGTGACATGAATATCTGTCAGTGTTTATACAGAAAATCATGAATTTGTGTATCCAAATAAGCCATTAAACTGATGAGCCCATATTGTCACCTCAAGTTTAATCATAGAAGCTCTAAAGATGATGACCTAGTATTATATAAGACTGATGAATCATTGACATCTACCTCTGAAACTAATAATGCATTATATGTTAATTAACTGGGTTTAAATTTAAAAATAAAATAATAGAGGCTTTATTTTAATCAATATACTAGATTGTGAAGTCCCCAGGGCCCTGGGCTGTGTGTTACTTGTTGTTTTGTTTTTATTCGTAACAACTGGCCTAGTTCTGGTAGATACAAGACATTTAATAAATATTGGTGAATGAATGCTGGTTGGCACAACATAGATAGGTCTCTGTAATACTTTGAAATCCACTATGAAGCAGGACCTATTTTAAACTTTTCAAGAGTATTTTTCATTAATGCTTTTGTAAGTTCTGGGGTAAAAAGAAAAAGAGAGAGATGATGACCTAAGAGTACAAAGTACTAAATGAAATCTTCAGAAAATATATTCATCCCCTCTAATGACTGTATTTTGTGTTTATAATGACAAGTGATGCAGGATTAATAATTTTTTATTTGAACCAAATTGAAGATCTCTCTAAGCTTCATTTCTTCATTTAAGTCTGGTACTAAGTACCCATAGAATTTGTCATTCCTAAGGCATTGTTGACTTCCTACCTCTCAACTAATTTATTTTTTTCAGTGCCTAACCTGTAGAGAGTGGTATTAGCTTGGCAGTTAGGGTATATTTTTGTCTCTTCTTTCCTTTCTGGATCTACTGAGAGAAACATCTAGAAACCCCATGAGAATAGGAGCAAGAGAAGCTCTTTATTGTGGTTTGGCTGATGACTGCTGTTTTTAGCATGCCAGTTCCCATGGGCAAAACACAAAAAGAAAATTGTATTTAAGAAATAGTGTTGCATGTGATGTGTGGAAAAGTTTGGAAATCCACTTGGGTCCCATGGGAAATTAAAGAGCAGGAAAAATTGGACCAAGGAGATTAAGACAATTTTTAGATTACAAACACTTTCTGGGAAAGGATTCAAACCAATTCAAATAGGCAGCACAGAGGAGGACAAGGGAGAATTCAAGGACGACTGGGTAAAACTAAATTGCAGGGTTAGGTTAATTGGTATGGGCGGGAAGGCTTCCTATCAGGTTTAAGCAGTGAGCGTGTCTAAATAATGCTGAGAAAATTGAGTTAGAGAGTGTACACACAACACTTAGGAACTATGATGATTGCATTTCTGCTTAAACCAGAGATCTAGCTAACGGAAATAATTTTCCTATTTATTCACATGTGCAGGAGAGAAAGGACATCTAGAATTAAATCTGAAGACAAGCTCATGAGCCTGAGTTGGATGTCTGCAACTCTGATCCAATGATGCTGGGTGCAAATCTTTTTAAAGCTACTTTCACTTACTTAGCTTCTCACTTATGACAAGTAAAATTTAAACAGTGAAAGTACATAAGCTCAACTGTAAGAGGCTGGGGATGCAAACATAATCAGTTTTCTAAAATTTGTATGTAACGGTGATGGCAGTTGATGTTGATTTTATAAATTTTTGTTTGGTTTTTCATTTTTCTCTTTTTTAAAGGGTACATGTTTGCTAAATTATAGGTTCAAATCTGTCATTTTTTTACCTTAAAAATTGGATGAGGTTACTTGGAGAAGAAAATACTGAGATATTTTCATAGAGACATTTTAATGCCATTAAAAAAAAAGATAGAAAGGGTGTTGTGTATTAGATAATCAGTATTTGTAAACCTAGCACCAACATTCTATTCCATGTCCCTCCCCTACACATACAATTATTTTTCCTGAATATCTTCACCATTCAATACCATCCCTTAAACCCAACTGTTTATCAGTCAGGGTGCTTGGGTTTTTAGTTTCTTTATTGCAAGCAACTGAAACCATCTCTACCCATCCTTAGAAAAAGATAAATTTAATAAAAAGCTTTTTAGAATTCAAAGTGTAATGTAAAGGCTGGAGAATCAAACTTGTAAGGTGTGCAAGTGGGCAGGAGGGGTAGAAAGAAAGGAAACTTAATAACATACTGAAGGAGACAGGTGCTCTTACTCTACCTCAAAATTAAGTGAGTAAGAGTAGATTTGGAGATTGTGATTAGTTCATTCCTTGCATATGGCTACCAGCAAAGTGGGCAGAATAAGGATTAAAGATTTTATAACCTTCCTCTGTCCAGCCTCCTACAGAGAGACATGGTGTAAAGTATCCCACTGACTATATTTGCAATGGGGAGTTCCCTTCAAGGAGAAAGGACATTGCAAATGGGACACAAGAACACACACACACACACACACACACACACATTCTCTCACACACGTAAACACACATCCTGAAAATGTATACACTATAGTTAGTGCTCAGAAACTACTTATTTATTTATTGCACTCAAGATTGGTAAGACTAAGTGAATCTAATTTAGCAAAACAGTTATCTGGAATGATTTGTTTTTTACAGCTAGTTACAGATATAGAATGAGTTCTGGAATCTGTTTTCTATGAATTTTAAATTGACACAAAATAAATAATGTTTCTGGTAAAACCTTCATTTGAAAAGGCTGAGGAGGAATCATAATCTACAAAGGTGACATCCTTTAAAGGATTTGTTAATCTTAATTTGACTTTTTAAAAAAAGGTTTAAATTTGACTTTTAAAACTGTATTTAATAATAAACCAGGTGTAAGACAGGAAAATCATGCCAGTTAGACCCACCATCCAGATTCAGAACTAGGCTTTGTTTTAAAGCAGGATAGAGAATCCAAAGATGTCTTCTGGACAACTTAACCATTTACTCTTCTAGCCAATATCTAAAATAAAATGGAAGTAGTATCTATGAGCAATAATTATTGGTGTGTGACTTCTATGTTCTTTCTCTTTTTCATTTAATTTCTATTGGCATTCATTTCTAAGAGATGTCTGTCTCTAATTTTACCCATCATTCAAAGTTTTGGATAAGTGGCCACAATTAGATATTTGGGCTCTCTTTAGTTCCATGTGATCTACAGCAAAAGAAGAAGAGAGTGAGAAATTGAAGAATATGTGCAGCCAAATGAATGATTTAAACTAGGTATAATGTTTAAACTTTAGCCTTTTATTGTTGTTTCTGTGCTCTTGTTTGAAACTACTTTCAAAGCTTGCCTAAGAACATACAGCATTTAATTTTAATCTTCTAAATGAAAGACTCAAAATTTCATTAAATGAAAAGATATGCATGATTTTCATCTGAATAACTGTGACTATGAATTTATCTTACTGGAATGTAATATAAAATCATTATACTCATTTCTTATGCAAATATATCAAAGTTGACAATTTTTGTTTGCTTATAATTCATTGAACACTTAGTCATGTAAATAGAAAAAAAAGCGACTTGATATCAAAACAAAAACAAAGTAGGAATTAAATTGGCAATTTCCAAATGAATAGCTAAATTCTTTCAAATTAAAGTCCCTAGATGAGTGGCAGAAATACATCAGGGGCAAAACTGTATTCCACTCTTTCAGAACCTGAGACATGAACTGTGGTAAGTCAGGTTCCCTGGTAAGTACCATTAACTCCTTCAAAGTCTCCCTTAGCACATTTGGTGTTTGTATAACTCACTGTTCTTGGCTGAAAACAACCAAAGCAGACTTTGGCTGATGAAAACAGAAATAGACTTTATTAAAAGGATATTGGGAATTTATATAATTTTTGGGGTGCTGGAAGACAAGACTCAAACTCTACAGCTAGAAACCACATCTAAAACTAAATCATAGAGTTGGGTTGTTAATAGAATTGGCAATTTTCCTGGGGTTTATTATTTTCAGAAACCATTATCATTGTTATAGAGAGAGATCCTCATCACTTTTGCTGCTCCAGTCACTAGCTCTGATGCACTTAACTGGCTGAATCTAGGTCATGTGTGTATGTCATAGCATTGATGCCTAGGGAAGTGAGTACCCAACATTTTCTAGCTTTTATGGTGGGAGATATTCACAACGTGAGGAACTTCCCAAACATGGGAAAGAAGTTCAGTGTTTTAAGAACTGGAACGGAGCACTTATCAGCTATAGGGAATTCAGAGGAGGACACAAAGTAGACTATAACCAAAGATATAATATTTTAAAACATGCTTCAAAAGAACATCAAACGTTTCCCATGACCAAAATACATGAAAGGTATATATTAAACTCAGATTTGGAAGGTGGTTTCTATTAAGCTCTTATCAGCATTAATCTTAAGTAAAATTTAAGTTCTTTCCCCTAGGTGGCAGAACAGAATGTAGGAAACTTACATTTTGGAGCATGGAAAAATGTGGTAGTGAAAATTCTACAGATTGCTCACTCCCCAGATTAATATCCCTGATTTTGCAATCAAATATTAACCTAAGTTGTTGAGCATTATTATCATGAAAAAATGATAACTCTTGTTAAATACTTTTTGTGGTGTATTGTATTTATTGATTTGTATATTTTGAACCATCCTTGCATCCCAGGAATAAATCTCACTTTATCATGGTGTATGATCCTTTCAATGTCCTGTTAAATCTGGTTTGTTAGTATTTTTTTTTAAAGATTTTATTTATTTATTTGACAGAGAGATCACAAGCAGGCAGAGAGGCAGGCAGAGAGAGAGGAGGAAGCAGGCTCCCCGAGAGAGCAGAGAGCCCGATGCGGGGCTCGATCCCAGGACTCTGAGATCATGACCCAAGCCGAAGGCAGCGGCCCAACCCACTGAGCCACCCAGGCGCCCCTGGTTTGTTAGTATTTTGTTGAAGATTTTACAATTATGTTCATTAGGGGTATTGGCCTATAATTTCCTTTTCTTATAATATCCTTGGCTTTAGTTTCAGGGTAATGCTCACCTTCAAAAATTAGTTTAGAAATGTTCTGTCTTCTTTAATTTTTTTTTGGAAGAGTTTGAGAAGGGTTGTCATTAATTCTTCTTTAAATGTTTTGCAGAATTTATCAGTAAAGCTATCTAGTCCTGGGTTAAGTTTTTTTTTGTTAGGAAGTCTTTGATTACTGATCCAGTCTCTTTACTGTTGTTGGTCTGTTTAGATTTTCTATTATTTCATGATTCAGTATTGGTAGGTTGTATGTTTCCAGGAATTTATCCATTTCTTCCAAATTATCTAATATATTGATATGTAATTTTTCAGTTAGTCTTTTGTGATCCTTTGCATTACTGTGGCACCAGTTGTAATATTTCCTTTTCCATTTCTAATTTTATTTTCATTCTCTTTCTTTTTTCCTCTTATTTAGTCTACTGAAACATTTGTCAATTTTGCTTATCATTTAAAAACCAATTCTTCCTTTTATTGCTCTTTTCTGCTACTTTTCTAGGTATAGAAAGAATGTACCTCCATAAAATAAAGACAAACATGACAAGCCCACCACTAGCATTCTACTTACCAGTAAAAAACTGAAAGTTTTCTTCTAATCTGGAACAAGGCAAGGATGCTCATTCTTGCCACTTTTATCCAACATAGTACTGGAAGTCCTATCCAGAGTAATTAGGCAAGAAAGTAAAATAATAGGCACTCAAATTAGAAAGGAAGAAATAAAATTATCTCTGTAGATGGTAGATTTTATATATAGAAAACCCTAAGTGTCACCAAAAGACTGAGAACTAATAAATAAATTTAATAAAGTGATAGAATGCAAAGTCAACATACACAACATAAACATAACATACAAAATCATTTGTGATTCTATATATTACCAAAGAACTATAAAAAAAAAAAAGTGAAGAAAGCAATCTTATTTATAATGGTATCTAAAAGAAAAATATATACCTTGGAGTAAACTTAACCAAGGAAGTAAAAGGCTTGTACACACTGAAAACTACAAAATATTAATGAAAGAAATTAAAGAGGACACAAATAAATAGAAATACATCCCATATTCATAGATTGGAAGACTTAATATTGTTAAAAATGTCCATATTGCCAATGGGGAGCTAAGATTGTAGGAGGCTCTGGGCTTGCCTTGACCCTTGAACACAGCTAGATAACTATTGAATCATTCTGAATACCCAAGAAATTGACCTGAGGGCTGATGGAACAAACTGCACAACTAGAGGGAGAGAAGAGGCCACCGTGAGGAAGGTAGGAGGTGCAGAATATAGTTTGGAGGAGAAATGGATCATGGATCATACAGAGGGGAAGGAGCCCTGGTTGCAGAGAAAGATGAGACTGGAACACACAGGGACATACACTAGGAGAACACTTCCCAAAGCCATTGGCTGGGACAATGACAGGGGCTGATTTTTGTGAGGTTTTGCAACCAGTTCAAAAGACTGGAGTTCAAAGACTGGAGTTTTAAAGGTCTGTGGGCCTTGCTGGGATTGAGCCCTGAGGGCGCTGCCCTACACCTGAAGAGAAGGCGCACAGGCAACCCCAGGGCAAACTGTGTGATCTGAGGATCACCTAAGGTGCATGGAGAGAGACTGTTTATTCTTCTTGGGGTGTATCTGTGAGAGGCAGTGTTTGCAGCCACCTCTCAGGACACGAGAGAGCTGGTGTAACACATTTCTGTTCCCTGCCCTGCAGGATAAGCATAGAGGCATCTGCTGAGGGTGGCTAAATTGGACACTGGCTATTTAGCCTACTTTGCTTCAAATCCCATGCCCCTGAGCTCTGGCACAACTGCCCCTTTCCGTGAAAACATCAGTGTCAGTGTGGCAAGATCCTCCTCTGGAAGACCCACACAGGCCCCCACCATACCAGTTCCTTACAGTTTGGAATTTTAAAAGTGAGCAGGCTTGACTGGGATAGAACTTGGAGAGCACTTTGCCACTCCAGGCAGGCAAGCAATACAGAGACAACATGAAAACAGCAATATAAAAAACACTCGGGGGGTGCACCTGGGTGGCTCAGTGGGTTGAAGCCTCTACCTTCGGCTCAGGTCATGATCCCGGGTCCTGGAATCAAGCCCCGCATTGGGCTCTCTGCTCAGCAGGGAGCCTGCTTCCTCCTCTCTCTCTGCCTGCCTCTCTCCCTACGTGTGGTCTCTGTCTGTCAAATAAATAAATAAAATCTTTAAAAAAAATAATAAAAAACCAATTGGGGCTCACGAGAGGAAATTATTCCCTCTTTTGAGAGGGGCATTCCCTGAATGCCATAAGTACTGATTCCGTTCTGTGGAGACAAAGGAGCTGGCTGGTGCCATTTTCTTCCCCTGCCCCTCAGCATAAACCAACTTTAGTAAACAGTACAACACCAAAACTGGCTGCCTAACCTACTTATACCAAGTTCCACTGCCCTCTGCTTTGCTGGTACTGCTTCTCTCAGGCAATTGTGCCTCAGAACCAGTGCAACAGTCTTCTTCCCTAGAAGCCCAGCTGAAACTTCTACACACTCCATGTTTACTGACCATAGAGTTCTTCAAGGCATCAGTTCTGGGGAACATATTGTCAAGTCTCTTTTAACAAACAGACCAGAGCACAACTAGTTAAAACTCACTGTATTCTGGCTAAGATCCAAATACTGTCCACTGGATACAAGAAGAACCTCTGCAGACAACTGACCTGAAGGATAGATTAGCCAAAATACAACAGCAGAATATAAGCAGCACACACCAGAGACACTCCCTGAAGTGTCAGACACAAGACAGTGTATGTCCTCTTTTCATAAAGCCATTACTCTCAGGAGCAGGAAACACAATAGGCTTTTATAACACAGAGAAGAAGACAGAGACCTAGACAAAATACAAGATGGAAGAATTCATCCCAAAAGAAGGAACAAAAAAAAGGTCACAGACAGGGATCTAATCAAAACAGATATAAGTAATATGCCTGGTGGAAAATTGAAAGAAACAATCATAAGGACACTAGTTGAGCTTGAGAAAAGCATGGAAGATGCCAGGGAGTCCCTTACCACAGAGATAAAAGAGCTAAAAAGTAATCAGGCTGAAATGAAAAATGCAGTAACTGAGACTCAAAACCAACTGGGTGTAATGGTCACAAGGATGAAAGAAGCAGAGGAACAAATAAGTGACAAAGAAGATAAAATAGGCTAAAAAGGAAGAAAATAGACATCCAAGTCTAGGAAGCATAGAAAACTCCTATTAAAATCAACAAAAGCAGGCTAACACCAAAACATACTGTAGTGAAATTTGTAAAATATAGAGATAAAGAAAATATCCTAAAAGAAATAAGAAAAAAGAAGTCCCTAATATACAAAGGAAGACAAACATGGTTAGTAGCAGATCTCTCCACAGAAATGTAGTAGGCCCAAACAAAGTGGCATGATATATTCAATGTGCTGAATGGGAAAAATATGAAGCCAAGAATAGTTTATCCAGCAAGACTATCATTCAGAATAGAAGGAGGGATAAAGAGTTTCCTGGACAAAAACGAAAGGAGTTTGTGACCACTAAACCAGCCCTGCAAGAAATAGCAAAAGGGACTCTTTGAGTGGGAAGGAAAGACCAAAAGAAACAAAGACTAGAAAATAATAGAGAACATCTCCAGAAACAATGACAAAAGTAATAAGATGGTACTAAATTCATATATATCAATAATTACTCTGAATGTAAATGGACTCAATGCTTCAATCAAAAGACATAGGGTGTCAAAATGGACAAAAAGACAAGACTATATGGTGCCTACAAGAGACTCATTTTAGACCTAATAACATGTGCAGATTGAAAGTGAAGAGATGCAGAAATATTTACCATGCAAATGGATGTCAAAAGAAAGCCAGAATAGCAATATTTATTTCATAAATTTTAACCAGATTTTTAAGCCAAAGACTGTAATAAGAGATAAAGAAGGGCACCAAATTATAATAAAAGGTTCTATCAAACAAGATCTAACAATTGTAAATATATATGCCCCCAGCCTGGGAGCACCCCAATGCATAAAACAATTAGCAATAAACATGGAGGAATTCATTCATAATAATAGCAGGTCATTTTAACTCCACTTATCTCAGTGAAGAGATCATCTAAGCAGAAAATCAACAGGGAAACAATGGCTTTGAATTGTTATATTTTATATATATTTAGATATATTCAGAACATTTCATCCTAATGCATCAGAATACATACACTTTTTAAGTGCACTTGGAACATTCTGCAAAATAGGTCCCGCAGTAGGTCGCAAATCAGGCCTCAACAAATACAAAAATACTGAGACCATATCATGCATATTTTCTGACCACAAGGCTATGAAACTTGAAGTTAACCCCAAGAAAAATATTGTAAAGACCACAAATACAAGGAGGTTAAAGAATATCCTATTAAGAATGAATGGGTCAACCAAGAAATTAAAGAAGAAATAAAAGAAATATATGAAAACAAATGAAAATGAAAACACAGTGGTGCAAAAACCTTTGGGATGCAGTAAAAGGGGTCATAAGAGGAAAGTATACAGCAATACAGGCCTACCTCAGGAAGCAAGACAAATCTCAAATACACAATCTAAATTCCTAAAGGAGCTAGAAAAAGAACAACAAATGAAGCCTAAAGCCAGCAGAAGAAGGGAAATAATAAAGATTACAGCAGAAATAAATGGCATAGAAACAAACAAACAAAAACCCCACTAGGACAGATCAATGAGACCAGCAGCTGATTCCTTGGAAAAAAAGTTAATAAAATTGATAAACACCTATCCAGACTTATCACAAAGAAAAGAGAAAGGACCCAAATAAATCACTATTGAGAGGAGAAATCATAACCAACACCACAAAAATACAAGCAATTATGAGACAATATTATGAAAAATTATATGCTAACAAATTGGGCAATCTGGAGGAAATGGATAAATTCCTAGAAACATATAAACTACCAAAACTGAAAGAGGAAGAAATATAAAACTTGAATAGATCTATAAACAGCAATGAAATTGAATAACTAATCAAACAATTTCAATAAACAAAAGTCCAGGGCCAGATGACTTCCAAGGGGAAATCTACCAAACACTTAAAGAAGAGTTAATACCTATTCTTCTCAAACTATTCCAAAATGTAGGAATGGAAGGAAAACTTCCAAACTCATTCTATTAATAAAGCCAGCATTGTACTTGATTCCAAAACCAGACAAAGACTCCACTAAAAAAGAGACCTACAAGCCAATATTCCTGATGAACAGGGATGCAGAAATTCTCAACAAAACACTAGCAAATCAAATCCAACAGTACGTTAAAAGAATCATTCACCACATCAAGTGAGTTTTATTCCTGGATTGCATGCATGGTTCAATATTCACAAGTCGATGTGATACACCACATTAATAAAGGAAAGGACAAGAGCCATATGATCCTTTCAATAGTTGCAGAAAAAGCATTTGACAAAGTACAACATCCATTCATGATAAAAATGCTCAACAAAGTAGGGATAAAGGGAACATACCTCAACATCATAAAGACCATGTACAAAAAACCCATAGCTAATACCTTCACCAAAGGGGAAAAAAATGGAGAGCCTTTCCTCTAAGGTCAGAAACAGGACAGAGGTGTTTACCCTCACCACTCTTATTAACATAGTACTGGAAGTCCTTGCCTCAGCAATCAGACAACAAAAAGAAATAAAATGAATCCAATTCAGCAAAGAAGTCAAACTTTCAGTATTCATAGATGTTGTGATACTTTACACAGAAAATCTGAAAGATTCCACCAAAAAATTGCTAGAACTGATTCATAAATTCAATCAAGTAGCAGAATATAAAATCAATGTACAGAAATCTGTTACATTTCTATATACCAATAATGAAACAGCAGGAAGAGAAATCAGAGATCAATTAAATTTATAATTGCACCAAGAACCATAAGATACTTAGGAATAAACCTAACCAAAGCGGTAAAAGATCTATATTCTGAAAACTATAAAACACTGATGAAAGAAATTGAAGATGACACAAAGAGATGGAGAAACAGTCTGTTCTCACAGATCAAAAGAAAAAATATTGCCAAAATGTCTATACTACCCAAAGCAATCTACACATTTAATGCAATTCCTATCAAAATACCACCAGTATTTTTCATGGAGCTAGAATAAACAATCTTAAAATTTGCATGGAACCACAAAAGACCCTGAATAGCCAAAGCAATCTTGAAAAAGAAAAGCGAACCTGGAGGGATTACAATTCCAGACTTCAAGTTATACACAAAGTTGAAGTGATCAAGGTAGTATGGTACTGGCACAAAAATAGACACACGGGTCACTGGAACCAGTGGGCCCAGAAACGGACCCACAACTGTATGGCCAGCTAATGTTCAACAAAGCAGGAAAGAATATCCAATGGGAATTAACAAATGGTATTTTGAAAACTCACAGCAATACGCAAAAGAATAAAAGTGGACCACTTTCTTACAACACATAGAAAAACAAGTTCAAAATAGATGAAAGAGCTAAGCTGAGAAAGGAAACCATGAAAACCCTAGAGGAGGATGCAGGCAGTATCTTCTTTGACATTGGCTGTAGCAACTTCTTACTAGCTGTGTCTCCTGAGGCAAGGGAAACAAAAGCAAAAATAAACTATTGAGACTTAATCAAAATAAAATCTTCTGCACAGTAAAGGAAATAATCAACAAAACTAAAAGGCGGCCTACAGAATGGGAGAAGATATTTGCAAATGACATATGTGATCAAGGGTTCGTATTTAAAATATATGAAGAACTTCTAAAACTCAATACCTAAAAAACAAATAATCCAGTTTAAAAATGAGCAGAAGTCATGAATAGATATCTTTCTGAAGAAGACATACAGATGGCCAACAAACATACAAAAAGATGCTCAACATCACTCATCATCAGGGAAATACAAATCAAAACTACAATGAGATATCACCTCACACCTGTCAGGATAGCTAAAATTAACAACACAGCAAACAACAGGTGTTGGTGAGGCTGCAGAGAAAGGGGAACCTTCTTGTACTGTTGGTGGGAATGCAAAGTGGTGAAGCCACTCTGGAAAACAATATGGGGATTCCTCAAAAAGTTAAAAATTGAACTGCTCTATAATCCAGAAATTTCATTACTAAGTATTTACCCAAAGGACATAAAAATACCAATTTGAAGGGATACATGCACCCTGGTGTTTATAGCAGCATTATCTACCGTAGCCAAATTATGAAAAGATCTCAAATGCCCATTGACTGATGAATTGATAAAGAAATTATATATATATATATATATATATATATATATATATATATATATATATACATGCATGCAAATCCTTCCATTTGCAACACCATAGATGGAACTAGAGACTATTATGCTAAGTGAAATAAGTCAGTTGGAGAAAGACAAATACCATATAATTTCACTAATATGTGAAATTTAAGAAACATAACAGATGATCACATTAGAGAAAAAAAAAAAAAGCAAACCAGGAAACAGGCTCTTAACTATAGAGCACAAACTGAAGGTTACTGGAGTGAAGGTAGGCAGGTGGGATGGTTTATATAGGTGATGATTATCAAAGAAGGCGCTTGTGATGAGTACTGGGTTTTGTATGTAAGTAATGAATTACTAAATTCTACACCTGAAACTAATACTATACTGTGTGTTAACTAACTGGAACTTACATAAAAACTTGAAAAAAGATGTCTATATTACCTAAAGTGATCTACAGAATCAATGCTATCCTCATAAAAATCCCAATGGATTTTTTTTTTTTTTTTGAGAAGGAGAGTGTGCACAAGGTAGGGGATAGGGGCAGAGGAAGAGGGAGAGAGTGAATCTTAAGCAGGCTCCACGCACAGTCAGCATGGAGCCTGACATAGGGCTTGATCTCACAAACCTGAGATCATGACCTGAGCCAAAATCAAGAATATGTTGCTTAACCAACTGAGCCACCCAGACGCTCCCCAACAATGGAATTTTTTATAAAAAATTCTAAAATTCATGTGGGATTACAAAAGATCCCAAAAAGCCAAAGTCATTTAAGAAAAAGATCACAGCTGGAGGCATCATACCACCTACTTTCAAAATAATCAAAATAGTACGGTATAAGACAGACACAGTAGATTGCTCAGAAATAAACGTAAATATGCAGCTGATCTTTGACAAAGGTTCTGTGAATACATAATCAGGAAAAATAGTCTCTTCAACAAATGGTTGTGGTCTTTATACAAAAGAATGAAATTGGATCTCTGTATTACACCATACACAAAAATCAACATAAAATGTTGAGAGACTTACTCATAAGATTGGAAACTGTAAAACAAGAAGAAAACATAGGGGAAGCATGTTAACATTGGTCTTGGCAATTATTTCTTGGATATGACAAAAAAAAAAGCACAGGCAAAAAAGCAAAAATAGACAAGTGGGATTATACCAATCTAAAAAGCTGCTCACAGAGAAGTAAATGATCAACTGAGTGAAAAGGCAACCTATAGAATGCAAGAAAAAACTTGCAAAGCATTTACCCAATAAAAAAATAAAGTGTTACTATCCAAGGTGTTTAAGTAGCTCCTACAATAGGAAAAGAAAGGAGAGGAGAGGAGAGAAGAAGAAAAGAGAGGAGAGGAGAGGAGAAAAGAAGGGAGGGGAGGAAAGAGAAAGAAAAAAATAGCTCAAATAGAAATGGGCAAAAGCCCTGATTAGACATTTTTTTCAAAGAAGACATAAAAATGACTACTAGGTATATGAAAAGGTACTCAACATCAGTAATCATTAGAGAAATGCAAATCAAAACCATGAGCTATCACCTCACACCTTTTAGGATGGCCATTATAAGAAATACAAAAGGTAAGAAGTGTTGGAGAAATTGGAATCCTTGTACATTTTTTGTGGGAATGTAAAAGGTTATAGCCACTACAGGAAACGATATGGGAATTTCTCAACAAATTCAAAATAGAACTACGATATGATCTGGCAATCCAACTTCTGGGTATATATCCAAAAGAACTGAAATCAAGTTGTTAAAGAGATATCTGTACTTCCATGTTCATTGCAGCATTATTTACAATAGCTAAGATATAGAAACAACCCAGATGTCCACAGATGGATAAATGGAGAAAGAAAATGTGATATATACGTATTTGGGGATATTATTTAGCTTTAAAAAAGAAGTAAATCCTGCCTTTGCAACAACATGGATGAACTTGGAGGATATTATCTAAAATTGATTATCTAAAATAATCAAACTCCTAGAAACAGAATGGTGGGATGATGGAATGGTAGTTGCCAGGGGCTGGTGGGAAAAGGAATGGGGATGTGAGGGGTTGTTGCTTAATGGTTATAAAGTTTCATTTATCCAAGATTAATAAATTCTAGAGATCTGCTATACAACATAGTGCTTATAGTTAACAATATGGTATTGTGTACTTTAAAGATTTGTTAAGAGGTAGATCTCATGTTAAGCATTCTTAGCACAATAAATGCAAAACAAAACACTAAACAGCAGTAACCACAGGGTGACACAAGGAAACTTTTCGAGGTGATACATGTTTATTACCTTAATGAGTGTATTCATTCATGAGTGTATTCATATGTCCAAACTTATCAAATTGTATACATTTAACATGTGTAGTTCTTGTATGTGAATTACACTTCAATAAAGCTGTTTAAAAAGTACTAATCTAGGTACTTTGTTGAAGAAATTTGGCTGCTTACCCACTGACTTTAACATAAAGGCATTACTGTTTGGCCCATGTAATTATGCAAGTCCTTACAAACAGAAGAGGAAGGCAGATGAGAAATGAAGTTTTGGATAGGTTAGACAGAGTCAAAGCATTAAGACTAAATGGGTTCTTGGCTTAGAAGATAGAAGGAGTTACGAGTGAGGGAATGTGGATCTCAACCATGAGAAGTTGAGAAAGACTCCTAGCCAACACCATTGAGGAAACAGGACCTTGGTCCTATAAGCACAAGGAAATAAATTTGGCCAATCACCTGAATAAGCTTGGAAGCAGATTTTTCCCCAGTGTCCAAAAAGAATGCAGTCCAGCTCGCACTTTGATTTGGCTTGGTGAAATATGGAGCAGAAATCCCCTGATATTGGGAATGCCCAGATTTCTGAATTACATAGCTGTGATATAGTAAATCTGTATTGTTTGAGGCCACCAAACATATGGTGATTTGTTTGGGGACCAGTAGAAAACTAATACAAATCTCTAAGAAAAGACTTGGATATGGAGTAAAGGCTGATCATCTTTCACAAAGTCTTGGGTGTAGGGATTGGAAGGTAAAAAACAGAATTTGGAGAGAAGGAGAGGACTGTGAGAAGAAATTTGAAGGTCCCTGGAGACAAATATGATCTTCCTTTGTATTGTCCTTTCTATGTTCAAATGGTTTTCAGACTCCACATTCCTCTCCTTATAGAGTAATATCTACAATTATGTACAGATCAAAAGATTATTATTTTTATATCTGCAAGGAGGACCAATAAAAGTTGAGCACAGTATAGAATTTCTACTGACTGGTAGAGTAGGTGAAATATGCTGTAGTGACCCATAAGCCTCAAAATATGGTCTTTTTTTTTTTTTTAGAATTTTTCTCTCAATAAATATATGGGCATAAGTATAAAAGTAAGCCAATAGCATATACTCACTATATAGGAAGAAATCCCTACTTTCTTAAACACCAAATTAATTTTTAAACAATTCCAGCATTTGTTTTTGTTTATCCTTCTATGATTATAAACATTTGAGAAAGTTTGGTTTAAAAACAACAGCTAAATACTAGCAGATGGCCTGAGCTGTTTCCAAATAGACATTTGGGGAAAAAAAAATTACCTATGATAAGAAGGTGTAGACTTCTGAGCCAATGAATATAACATGTTAAAAGTTCATTGTCCAAAAACAAGGAATACTGTTATGCTGAAAATTAAAAAAAAAAAAATTATTGTCCATTTTAATACAAGAGCAAATTGAAAATTTTGGAATGTTTAGAAATGGTTACATTAGGATACCAGTAGACATTTTGGAGCTAGAGAGGGAGGGTCAAGATATACCAGCTTCATTTCCATATACTCCTATATCTAGAGGTAGGACTTGGACACAACATTGTATTTTCATTTATATTGTCTTTTGACCCACCACCAGAGGTTGCACGTCGAGGGCTCCGAACATTGAAAAAGCTAGCCAATTGAAACTGAGAAACTAAGAACAATATATATTAGAGATAAAACAAACAAATGAATAACAAAAATAGTCCTCTAAACAAACTTGGATTTTGTGTTGCAATAATTGAAAAATTAAAGGACTTTTAACTTAAAAATTAAAAGGACTTTATTGTCTCCCATAATTTCAAAATCTAGGAGTAAATGTGTCCTTTGAGTTGGTTTGTATCATCGATTCTGGGATGTCATCAAGGTTGATTTGTCAGGCACATCTTAAGGCTGTTTCTGTCATGACAGAAAAATGAGTATAGCAGTCCTAGTTGTCAAACAAAACACATCACATTATCCCCAAGGAGAGATGGAATGGTTTCTGTCTGGTAGCTTTTTCTTTTTAAACATATAATGTATTATTTTTTCAGGGGTACAGGTCTGTGATTCATCAGTCTTACACAATTCACACCACTCACCATAGCACATATGCTCCCCAATGTCCATAACCTAACCACCCTATCCATGCCCCCTACCCCCCAGCAACCCTCCATTTGTTTCCTGAGATTAAGTCTTATGGTTTGTCTCCCTTCTGGTTTTATCTTATTTCATTTTTCCCTCCCTTCCCCTATGATCCTCTGTCTTGTTTCTCAAATTCCTCATGTCAGTTGGTAGCTTTTTTCAAAAGAGCAAGAAATTTCTCCATATCCCCAGGCAGCACCTACTCTTGCTGCTTTGGCTCCAGCTGAGTCACATGGATATTTCTTGCCCTATCCCGGTTGCAGGCAATTGTCACATGTGGACTGGTTTAGGCCTAGGTTAGTTGAACCAACAGAACCCAGAAATGGGGGATTAATTTCTGTCTGGGGGATTAATTTCATCTCCACATCCACTTGGCTCTTATACAATGGATACTAGAGCAAACATTTTAATTATCATTATAATCTTCATCTGGAAATTAAGACTCCTTTCTTTATTCTTAAAATAAGAGTAGCTTCCATAATATTTTGTACATCTCTCATCGTAACAAGTATTCTACTTTATAGACTTGTTTACTTTATTTTATTTCTATTTATCTTTTAATGAATTTTTTCCAAAATTTTATTGTGAAAATTTTCAGACACAGAAGAATGGAAAGAATCACAAATTTAGCATCTATATTTATTTAACACCTAGATTTCAACAAAATTAACATGTTGCTATATTTGCATTCTCATATCCATCTACCTATTCATTCCTCAATCTATCCATTATTCCAGTTTACTATCTTCTGCTGGATTTTAATATCCTTGAAGGAAAGAGAACTTCTGTCTTATTCAGTATCGTATTCTCTTCATGCTATCACAAAATTTGAAACATAGAAAGATCTCACTAAATCCTAAAGATTAAGGAAGAAAAAATGGAGGAAGGAAAGAGGGAAGAAAAAAGGAGAGAAATAAGGAGGCAGGAAGGAAGAGATCTTTTGTAGGAAGAGAGTTTATTCTTAGCTTAATTGGAATAACTTGATTATGGGACATGACTTCATTTAAGTCATGGAGCATAGAGAATTTAGTGAAGGTATTGTAATAGCATTGTATGTGACAGATGTCACTACACTTGTGGTGAGCATAGCATACTGGATAGAATTGTCAAATCACTATGTTGTATGCTGGAAACTAATGCAACATTGTATGTCAACTATAATTCAGTTAAAAACAAAAAGAAGTCATGAAACAATACTGAATGCCAAAGTCAACCTAAAGTTCAAATGATCTTTGGAAATGAGTGAAAAAATTAGGGATGTTAATGTTTAATCAGTCATCCTGTACATGATCAATTCTATGTATCTATATCTATATATATTGGTGGCATGGATTGTTGGTATAACTAAGAATGTATTTAAAGTTAGTCATATCTCTTTTCGTTTAACCAGACATCATTCACAACATAGTTCATGAAATAATTTGGGTGGAATTAAACTTGAAATGTCCCTGTGTAATTAATTATTATTTTTTATTACATTTGTTAATTAATGCCAGTTAATGAGCATGGCACCTTATGCAATTAGCTGCACAGTAGGAAGTGTGAGAAGGACAATGATTTGAGTATGGCAGTAAATTCAAGAATCCTTCTTGACATCTTCATCTAAAAGGCTCAGACAAGCATTCTGTGATGGTTAGTCGGGTCACATTTGACCTTTGGTTACCAGACCGTAGGCAAAGAATAAGAGATATTTGAGGATAAAAGGTATTGTCAGTTCAAATGCTGCTGAAGCACACGTGGAGAAGTGAGAGTGTCCTCAGGACTGCAGACAGAGGCCACATCTGGCAAAGGGGTGAAAGCCATATCATTTACTAGAGGACAACTACAGAAACCTATAAGAATATGGTAGGAACCATTTGGAAAACATCAATAATCAATTTTGGGGTTGGATCTGGGATGCAATGCCTCTGGAGGTTCAGAAATTGCATCATTCCCAACACACAGAAGATAGATATACTGAATTCTTTCTCTTTTCTGATGCCTCAAGTGGATGCTTAAACTTAGAAGACAAGAGCAATACAAATAATACACATTTTTTGATATTCAAAAAGATGTGTCTGTGAGGAGGGTAGGAATTAATACATGTTTATTATATACTGTCCCCATGCTGTTGTGATATAGATCTTAATGATTAATCCAAATAATATAGCGCTGCTGTTTATATTTGTCACGTCTTCCAGCTGGTTACACATAAATACTCTTTTATGTTATCAATAAAGTGACTAGCACAAGAGAGTATTATCCCCATTTTATAGGTGAGATCATTGACAACCAGAGAAGAAAAAGTCATAGTGATTTAGAACCAGGTTTACTGACTCTTAAACAACTCCACCTTTCTGCATTGTCTTCTGTTTGACAGTTATCACCTTGCTTTGTAAGAGAGCTGTGTTCAATTAATAATGCCATAATTTCACAATTAAAAATAACATAGAGAATTAATGGACTTACCTGCAGCATAAGTGGATATGATTAGCTATATTATATTGGTTTTATGTTGTGATTTGGGGGCTATGCCTAGAAATCCATTTTATACAACTTCCATTATTTATTTCTCTAATTGCCTTCAAACACAGAAAGAAATGTTATATAAAGGCTATTTTTAAAAAGATTTTATTTATTTGTCAGAGAGAGAGAGAGAGCGTGCAAGCACACAAGCAGGGGAAGTAGCAGGGTGAACAGGCAGAGGGAGAAGAAGGCTTCCCGATGAGGCTCCAATGTGGGGCTCCATCCCAGGTCCCTGGGACCATGATCTGAGCTGAAGGCAGACACTTAACCTACCAAGCCACTCAGGTGTCCCTATAAAGGCTATTTTTAATCAGACATAAGCAATCCTCTCAATTTTGCATGTGTGTCACACCTCAGTGATTATTGCTCTTCTTTAGGTCAAAATATATTATACAGATTGTACAAAATAAGGAATTTATAGGCTCAGGAAACAAAAATCTGCCTGGAAAGTTCTCACCTTCTGGCACAGCTGGATCCAGGTGTTCAAAATGTCTTCAGGATATTTTCTTTTCCCTGTTTTTGGATCTGCTTTCCTAGAATTTGACTTCCATCTCTGGCAAGTTGTCTTCTAAGGTAGGAGAAGGATTACCAGGGGATCTGGGCCTACTTACAGGCAGGCTAGTGGTGCTCAATGAAAGATACTTTCTTTTCCAATTGAACAACAGCAACCACAAAGTCCTAGGTTTGAGTTTACTGGCTTGCATGAGGCCATTTGGCCATATCTAAATCATGAAAAGGCCATATGTTAGCCTCAATCCCTGGGCTAGTCTCAGATCCCTTTAATTATACGTCTACGCATGGGGCAGGGTTTCACACCAGAAGAAAATCAAGGTACTATTTAGCAGAAGGGAAAAACAAATACTGTGCAGACTCAAACAATGATGTTACTACTTCAACTTTAAGTAAAGTGATGTGTTCTTTACAGTGCAAAGAGAGAAAAAAAAAGTCGTTTTATAAGATATACCTCCTTGAAAGACATAAGTTGATAACACTTACAAGATATTCACCAGTTATTTCTATTTGATATGTTGAAATATCAAATATTTGTTGATTAATAATGCTGAATTTTCCAAAGCTCGGTCCTCCTTAAAGGAAATAAAGAATAAATATTAGCAAACTGGTTAATTAGCATCATGTCCTTACTTTTACTGGCAAACGAAAATAGAAATGTAAAGTGAAATTTATTTAATATACAACCTTCTATTTCTGCTGGTCATTACACATTTTTATACTTCATATTCAGAAGATATAAACTCCTTGACAAAATATACACTCTGTAAAGTTCTGGAAGGTTTTATTTGATTTTTTTTTAATTTTAATTTTAATTTTAATTTTCACTTTCACCATGCTGAGAAGAGAATTCAGAAAGGATATGTCTATGAAAATTGACACCTTGATATTCTATATTCACAGACTAGAACTGGCATGCAAGCAAAAGAATTCTGAGTGAAAATTAGTTTCCTGTAGTTGAGTTAGGGTGCCGGGTGACAGTGAGGACTAGTTGAATTGGCTTCCACATGCAGGATTTCAGTATTTGGGCCTTAGAATCAAACAGAACTAGGTTGAGTTACAGCTACATCATTACCAGCTGTGTGATCTTGAAGAGTTTACCTCAACAATCCTCAGTTTCCTTATTTTGAAATCAGCATCAGATGGTCTCCTTCAAAAGATTATCATGATTATATGAGATTAAGCAGTTGAAACATTTATTGTAGTTTCTGGTGCAAAACAAACATTCGGTTAGTCATTCTTTACAACTGAAAGATACTAGGTAATGATTTCTTACCCATACTGATTCAGGGCATAACCCTCGCCAGCTGCTGTTTGAAATGGTTTTATTTGCTCTGTCAGTGGACCCTTTTCTCCCCAGTGAAGACATTTGGAAATAAACCACTCATTTCTAATGGGAGTGAATTAGATTTTCATCAGCTTCCGTGTGCACATGACTGTAATTAACAAGTAAAATGAACACCGACCATTTAAAATTCATTAAAGTATGGGAGAAAAATTCCATTTGATCACAAGTAAAATTCTCTGCATGTTTATTCATTTAAAGAAAGACATTTGGGGAGAAGTCCTTTACTTTCTAACGTGTTAGCAGATCGCGAATGAAACTGCTCGTAACCTCCTGCTGTCCTGGTTATGAAGCTCAGTTAACATTAATTGAAATATCTGAGTGCTCGGTGTCACAACCTGTGAGCCAGGGATAACTATCTCTTGTCTATTTTATTATTTGGTTTTTTTCTAGTGTGAATATTAGAACCTTCAGGTTTTCATTGATTGCTTGTTTTGTTTTGACGATCAGTGTAGTAAATGGCTTCTGTGAAATGTGCTTAAGAGGAACCCGTGAAGGAATTAATGTCCTTATCTTTGTGCCAACCGGACACAGGGAAATCAGTGTTTGCAATGAAGGTACAAAACTAGATAACTTTAATTCTATCACCAGTCCTCCAAGGATTGACTTTGTGAGACAGAATGGAATCCTATGGTATTTGGAGAAAAGAAAGAAAGAGTCTGTCCCCATTCTCTGGACCTGGTGGAAAGAGGGATTTGCTAATGATTGTAAAATGTTTGGCACAAAAGGATGGCAGTTTTTCTATCCCGTATCTTTCGTATCTTGTGGAGATGAGGCTTGAAAAGCCTATGGGGCTTTTTTGAACTTTGTTGAACTCAGTTGCAAAATTCTTGTATTATTTTCTAACATGTACAGAAGAAGAGAAATGAAGGAACACTGCATTCGTGCAAAATCTTCATTGTAAACTCAGATGCAAACCAGTTTTGAGGGCCTAGTCGCTTAGTAAAATACAATCAATTTATTTAGAAAAATGGCCACTAAGCTATTATGTCTGTTTATTCTTTCATTAAAAATCACACGCACACACAAACACATTTATGAGTGTTTGAAGAGCTTGTCTCTGTTCTAGTACCTACACAGAAAAAAAATGCACTTTCACCTCAAGCTGCATCCAGTCTTCTAGAAGATGGTACAGATTCAATAATTTCTCAACAGTAAAATTTTAGCATTAAATTAAAAACTCTCCCTTAAATCCAAAGGCTAGATTATAACTCTATTGATTCATAGGATATAAGAGCTAGTAAAACATTGATTAATTAGTCCAAAATATAATATGACTTTATTTTTTATAGTGGTATACATTTTTGGCCAACATTAAGAAAGTGTTCAAATATAGGGAAAACTTGAAATGATTTTACAGTGAACACATTTATGGCAACTAGATTCTACCATTAAAAATTTTAACTATATTTCCTCTATCACAAATCTATTAATCTATACAGAAACAACCATTTTAAAGTGTAATCTTACATGGAACCCAGTATTTCCTAAAACTCAGTGCTTCTCTGGTCATAATAGAGCTCAGTAACCTGAAGTCCACTTGCTCTGGTTAGCCCTTCCCTAAGGGGACCCCTGTTTTAGTTTTATTGCACACAATTTGGCAACAAATGATCCAGTAAAACCTTATTATTTTGCAGGTAAAATAAAATCTGAGATGCAACGACAAATACAAGGCTACCTTATAAGCTGTTGCCAAATTCGGAACTAGAATTTATTTTTCTGTCTTTGCTGTATATATAATCTTTAAACAAATAAACCTCATCATGTTGTTTAAACAGATATCAGGATAGCCTCATTAGGTTGTGCATTTTGTATTCTGGAAGAATGATGTGTGGCGTTGGTTAGAATGAGTGTGAGAAAGCTAAGCTCATGTGATTCAGGCAAAGTAGCTATTGTTGGGGCATAGGTCAGGTTATATTTATGCAATAAGGGTGTTCATATTGCTGGGGGTCATCAGAAAATTCTGTCTTACATAGACCTACGTCATTGTACAAATGCTCTTAAGAAACATCCCTTTCCTTGCTATTAGATTCATTGATTTACTCATGCATTCATTCAGGGAGCTCCTCTTTGATATTCTTATTTCCTTCCATCAATCATATGGCACTTGACTTTTTCTTTTAGTAAAGGACCTTCAGATTTGCAGTTTTCTCCACTGGTGTGTTTTGCCTCTAGCTTTTTCAAAGGACCACGCTTGCTTAGCCTACAGGCATCAAGTTAAATATCACTTGCTCAGAAATGTTTTCCCTGACCCCTCCTAAGATTCTCACACAATCACTATGGTAAACATCATTCTATGTATTTTCTTCACAGCTGTTTACTGTCATCTGTGACTCTCTGGCTTTTGTTTTGGTTGTTTATTTTCTGTTTAAGATACATTTTAAGCCACATGAGGGCGGGACCAGAAAAAGTAAATGCTCAATCCTTCATTTGAGTATATTTGATTATCTACTATATGGCAAACAAGGCTTAGAATCTAAAATACTACAATGGAAAAAATAGAGAAAGCCCTTGCTCTTTAAATTTTATATTTCATGAGGGGAGATGAATAATATACACCGATGAGCAGAAAATAAATAAAAAGATAAGCAAAAAATAATAAAACTTAGAAGAGAACAGAATGATGGAAAGTGTTTTGTTAGATATGGTGGTGAGATAAAGTTTCTCTGAGGAGGTGATAACGCAACAGAGGTATGAATGAAGCGAGGCAACAAGTCATTGGGACATCTGACAGAAGGATCTTACAGGCAGAATAGCATGTGTAAAATCCCTGAAGTTGTATTGGTTTTGGCATGTAAATTAGAATACATGTTCATTCAACCTGGAGTAAAGAGATTACAAAAGAAAATCATAGGTGAGGAGATATTTGGGGACTCACTAAACTTTTTTTTTTTTAAAGATTTTATTTATTTATTTGACAGACAGAGATCACAAGTAGGCAGAGAGGCAGGCAGAGAAAGAGGAGGAAGCAGGCTCCCTGCTGAGCAGAGAGCCCGATGTGGGGCATGATCCCAGGACCCTGGGATCATGACCTGAGCTGAAGGCAGAGGCTTTAACCCACTGAGCCACCCAGGCGCCCCTCACTAAACTTTTTAAATTGTATTTATAAAGTGAGATTTTTACTTCTTTCTACAATGATCATTCTGAAGAGAGTAATTGTTGATTTGACACATACTGTACACGAATCCCTCTGGCTAACAGGTAGAGGGCAGAATGACCCTAGGGATGGAGGAGTAGAATAGGACGTAGTTGGGAGGCCAGTGTGGTGGCCCAGGTGAGAGGTGATGGTGTCATGGATTGGAGTAGTGAAGTCTGTAAGAATGGTTAGGACTGGGATATATTCTGAAGAAAGTAACAGCAAGATTTCCTTATACAAGGGAATGGGGTATAAGAGAAAGAAAGAGATAAAAAAGAATGCCAGATTTTTATGCTGAGAACTGGAAGAATGTAGTTGTCATTTGCTGAGATAAGGGAGATTGAGGAGAGCAGGGGAGAAACATCAATGGGTTTGGTTTTAGACATGTTAAATTTGAGGCTCTTCTTGTGGATCCAAGAGGATAAATTAAAGACACAAATGGATATGAGTTTTAAGTTCAGAAGAAAGCCAAGGCTGAAGAAATTAAATTGTGAGCCATCAGTATAAATAATACATATAAATAGTGAAACAGATTAAGTTCATGTAGAGATTGAATATAGATATGTAAAAGAAGATATCCATGTGCAGACCCTTGTGAATGTATCATTTAGGGATTCAGCAAAGAAGATACTGAAGTAGGAAGTAGGAGTGAGGTAGGAAAAAAGAAAGAATATGGTATCATATAAATTGAATGACATAATTTCTAGAAGAAAGGAGTGATAATACATCAAATGCTAATTAATAGGTAGAATAGTATAAGAACTAAAAATTGGCCAATTTATTTCTTCAGGTCAAAATCATTACTGACCTTGACAAAAATGGATTTGGTGATTAGATTAGGTTGGAAAGAGGATGGAAAGACAATAAATAGAGATAGTGTTATGCCCTAGAAAGGAGCAGATAAACAGGGTGCTAACTGCAGAGGATGTAAAATTGAGAGATTGTTGCTAAATACAGAATTGTCATAACATTTTTGCTTGATAATGGAAGTGATATAGTGAGAGAGACATTAGTGATGAATGAGATAGAGGAGACAATGGCAGGAATAATCTAGAGTGAGTAGGAAGGGATACTTAAATGGAGAGAGAACGATTCATTATTGCAGCAGGGAACAGAGTGGAACAGGTTACTTGAGCATTTTTATAAGGGAGAAATTCAAATGGTGTCTTTGGAATCAAAACTGGTTAGGGAGAGAAATGAAAATACCACAGAGAATGGTCTACAGATCAGAAGTCTATGATGATGAGGAATTGGTGGTGTCAGGCTATTTGAAAGAAATGAAGTTTCAAAGGGGAAGTTAGAAAACAAAAAGACGTTAGAGAGGGGGAGTTTTGGTAATGGAAAGACTAGAATATAGCTTATTTTTCAACTTTAACTTACTGTTAGAGTCACTCAGGAAATTTGAGTGTTTATTTATTTGTCCATTCATTTATGTATTATTTCTTGCATTCTTATATTTCTTTATAATGAAAAACACTGTTGGCTGGCCCAAGTCCATGCCATGATGCCATTAATTGGTCTGGGCTTTGGAACCAGAACACTAAAATTTAAAAAGCTTCCCAAGTGCTGATGATATTGGAGAACAATTGATTTGCAACCTTAACTGTACATTGTAGTTATTTGAAGTGAGAAGATTAAAGTATTGGTTGCATTGTTTCTTTGACTTTTGAAATCATAAATGAAAATGTTAGGAAGAGAAGATACATGGAAGTATTTGAGCAAGGCACTAAAGTCTTGAAGAAATGGTATCAATCTGTAGGTGGCAGCAACAGGTTGGGGAAGCATATGGCATAGTCTGATGCTAAGAGCTGGGAGATTTTATTAACAGAGCAAGGAGGAATAGATAATTGAAAGCAGCAATGTGAGACAAGGTGATCAGTTACCCCCCTTCCAGGTCTAGGATATGGTAATTGGTTGACACAGTGACCAATTAAGAGACTTTCAGGGGACCTCATAGGAAAACTAGGTACCTGTTAGTGTAAGAAGGTGGAAAAAAAAGTGTTAAGAGAAGTGCTTTACCTTTCTTGGGATTTGACAACCAAACATTATAGTGTTCACTGAATGTTTGTTGAGTGAATAAGTATTTTTTATTCAGATCAGTGTTTGTGTAAAACAGTGACTCTATTATGCTGGATTAAATATAATTATTTCAATATCTCTTTACCTTATTTATTTAATCAGATTTATATTGTGGAATATCAATCTAAATAATGTTATTTGCTCCGAGTTCATGCTAAGGAGCTCATTTATTACTAATGGCAAGTTTACATGCAGATGTTGAATCCTATTGTTTGAATATTATAAGGATGAGTTATTGAATATACAAATGAACAATGGCCAGAATGTATGTGACATCAGAACTGACCACAAATTCTGCATCAACTGAACTGTGAAGGCAAACCACAACTTCTATAGCAATCATCAGAGCGGTCAGGACTTGGTCAATAATTTTAACTTCCCTATATTTTGCCCTTGCTTCCAACTGGGGATCAGCTAGAGAAAGCCAAATATGCTTCCCAAACCACTCACATAAATGCTTGGCTCTTAGTTAGCCTACCTCCAGCTTCTTCAAGCCAAAAATTTTTCAATCTGAGTATACCCAAAGCCCTCTACTTTTTCAATACAAAGTGTTCTTATTCCCCTATGTTTGAGTCTTTGTTAAATAAAACTGATGATGACCGACTTCCTTGTTACCGCAAGTTCTGAATAGCCTCTTCTCTCTTTTGAGTGGTCTTTGTTTCTTTTCATATGTGAATGACTAATAAGAATGTATATGTGAGTAATAATAATAGAGTCCATTAAACCATTAAAACATTAAAAAATTAGATATTTCAATGAAATATTTTAATAGAGGTAGTTCTTTTCATTTTATTGTTTAATAATATTGATAGCTGTAATTTTAAAAAATATGTAAGCGGTGTCTAAATAGATAAATATTAATAACATTCTTAATATAAATATTTATTGTGGATGTAAGCTTAGATTTTGCATTCAGTATTATTAACAATTTTAAATATATTTTTACCCAATAGGGGACATAAGTCCAGCTTATAAACAAGATAATGTACAGGAATATTTTTAAATATGTTTAAAATTTATTAATCCTTCAAAAAAATAATTTACGGGTATATATCCTGATGCAAAGGAAACAAAGGCAAAAATAAACTATTGGAACCACATCAAAATAAAATGTTTCTGCACACAAAGGAAACAAACAATGAAACTAAAAGACAACCTATGAATGGGAGATTTTTGCAAATGACATATCCAACAAAGGGTCAGTTTCCAAAATACATAAAGAACTTATACAACTCTATACCCTAAAACAAACAATCCATTAAAAAATGGGCAGAAGACATGAACAGTTAATTCCTCAAAGAAGACATACAGACATACAGATGGCCAACCCACACCTGAAAAGAGGCTCAACATCACTAATCATTATGGAAGTACAAATCAAAACCACAATGAGACATCACCTCACACCTCTTAGAATTGTTAAAATCAAAAACACAAGATACAACAAGTGTTGGGAAGGATGTGGAGAACAAGGAAACCTCATGCACTGTTGGTGAGAATGCAGACTGGTGCAGCCACTGTGGATGACAGCCTGGAGGTTCCTCAAAAAACTAAAAATAGAACTACCATATGATCCAGTAATTCCACTGCTGGTATTTACCCAAAGAATATGAAAACACTAGTCTGAAAAGACATATGCACCTCTGTGTTTATTGCAGCATTACTTACATTAGCCAAATTATGGAAGCAACCCAAATGTCACTGGTAGATGAATGGATAAAGAAGATGAGGTATGGAATATTACTCAGCCATTAAAAAAATATGAAATCTTGCCATTTGCCACAACATCGATGGATCTAGAGAGGATTACACTAAATGAAATAAGTCAGTCAGTCAAAGATGAATAACACGTGATTTCACTCATACATGGAATTTAAGAAAAAAACAAATGAACAAAGAAAAAAGAGAAAAAACCAAAAAACAGACTATGAACTATAGAGAACAAACAGATGGTTACCAGAAGGGAGTGAAATAGGTGGAGGGGATTAAAAGTACACTTATTGTGATGGGCCCTGAATAATGTATAAAATTGTTGAACCACTATATTGTACACCTGAAACTAATGTAACATTGTACATTAATTATACTGGAATTAATGTAAAAAATAAATTAAAGAAATTAAAAAAATTAAAACAAAATAACTCCCATCAGAGTAAAAATAATTTACTGAAGACACAAAATATTAGTACATAGACTTGAATGAAATATTTAATTCTGAAGATAAGTAGTAATGGATATTAGTCAAAGAGTATGTATGTACAAAATTTTTTAAAGATTTATTTTCAGCAAAACAATTTACCTTTGCAATCTTTTTCAGAAATTAATCCCTTTTAAGATTTTCACAATCCCTAGTATAGATCTTTTTAAAAAAATCAATAAATCACTCATAAAATCCTGAACCATATATCTTTCCTTTTTGCAGGGTATTAGTATTAGAGATATTAGTATTTTTCTCCATATTTTCCTAAACTTACACCAAAATTGGTATTTGCTATGAAATTCCATTTTGTATGCAAACTGGAGGCTCCTTATACAAACACATATGAAAAGGAGACCTTAGAGATTTTATCTTTTAGAAAATTCTAATACACAGGTCTTAGCTATTATTATTACCATTGTTATTATTATTAGCTTTCATGTAAAAATGCTATTTGAGGTTCTACTTTCCATGACAGAAATTTTATTACTAATCTTTGATTTAAAAAATTTTAATATGCTACTTCACAATTGCATTGTGGTTTTCAATGGTTCTCAATATGTGAATCATGGACAAATAGCATCACCTAGGAACCTATAAGAAATAAAAATTCTCTGAAATCTTGCCATTTGCGACGACGTGGATGGAACTAGAGGGTATTATGCTTAGCGAAATAAGTCAATCAGAGAAAGACAACTATCATATGATCTCCCTGATATGAGGAAGTGGAGATGCAATGTGGGGGGTTTGGGGGGTAGGTAAAGAATAAATGAAACAAGATGGGATCGGGAGGGAGACAAACCATAAGAGAATCTTAATCTCACAAAACAAACTGAGGGTTGCTGGGGGGAGGGGTGTCCGGAGAGGGTGGTGGGATTATGGACATTGGGGAGGGTATGTGCTATGGTGAGTGCTGTGAAGTGTGTAAACCTGGAGATTCACAGACCTGTACCCCTGGCGCTAATAAACATTAATGTTTTAATTAATTTATGTTTTATTAATTTATTAATAATGTTTAATTAATAAACATTATATGTTTATAAAAAAAATAAAAAAATAAAAAGAAATAAATATTCTCAAGCCTCATCCCAGATTGACTAAATTAGAAACCATGGGGATAAGGCCCCCAAATTTGTGTTTTAATAAGTCTTCCAGGTGATTTTGATGTATACTAAAGTTCAAGATCCTCTGATCGCTATACTATTCTTAGTTAATCTATGGAAAATTTAAATAATAGCAAGAGAAAAGAACATTTGATTTATACAATAAATATTATTAGACTTGATTTAAGTTTTATATGAATTACTAAATATGCCAGGTATTTCGCTGCCCTGAGATAAACCATTAAGAATTGTGGTGTAGAATTGTAGCCTATAAAGGTTGCTACTATTTGTTTCCCAAAACTTTATGGTTAGGAGAACAATTCAGTCAGTTTAAAAGAGAAAGAAAGAAAGAAAGAAAGAAAGAAAGAAAGGAAGGAAAGAAAGAAAACTGGTTATATTGTAGTTTAGAAACTTTTGAGAAATAGGTTGTTTTTTTTTTTTTGTTCTGTTTTGCCTGCTGATTTTAAAAGTGGTATCACCTTAAGATCACTAGAAAACCATTTTAGACAACATCTACTTATACTCTAAAAGCTTCAAGGTAGTACTCAAAAATACTTTACTCAAGGTAGATTAATAATGGAAAGTTTCTTCAAAATCTTTTTCTTTGTCTACTATCCCTGTACTCTACTCCCATTTTTCTTTCCATTTTAGATATGCATTCTAACATGTTTAATGTGTTCCTTTTCATTTATATGTCCTTCCTAAATGGATATCATTGTTTTATATGCATATACTTTAAATTCACATAAAAGTAGTTAGGTTGTATAAAAAAAAACCTTATGCATTGTAAATTTCAATGTAATCTCCAACTGTGTAAAGTGACAAACTGTAGTTATTTAAGCAAACAAAAAAAAATTTCCACCTTATTGAGTTCCACTGAAACGTCAACAATTTTTTATTAGATTTTGATGCTTTCAATAAATTTATGATTTAAAAAATTAATCTCTTCCTTAATTTTCCCTTTCTTCAAAGGAGCATACTATTTGAGTAGGACCCGATTTTTTTTTTAAGGTTTTTATTTATTTATTTGACAGACAGAGACCACAAATAGGCAGAGAGGCAGGAAGAGAGAGAGAGAGAGAGGGGGAAGCAGGCTCCCTGCTCAGCAGAGAGCCTAATGTGGGCAGAGGCTTTAACCCACTGAGCCACCCAGGTGCCCCAGGACCCAATTTTTTTAAAATTAGCTATTTTGCAGTTCCTTCCCATTGATTTGAAGGTAAACATGTCCGAGCTGCTAAATGTGTTAAATACATAAATTGAGAAGGAAAAATTAACATTAGGGTTTTTGTTTTTTTTTTTCTTTGAAGTTTCACAAAATAGGCCATTCACATATTTGGAGCTATGTACTAAAATGACAGGTAACAGTGTAAAAAAGAAAGTGAAATTTAAATTTAGTGTTTTCTTGACCTTAGTTATTAAGCTTATTTCACTCATTCATTTCACAAGTTCTAATGCATAGACATAAAAATAGATGTATCACCAGACCATGCTGCATAATGGACAATTATTATTCTGGACATATGACAAAAGATTTCCCCTGTGTCCTTACATGAACATTTTCTTTCAGTGGAAACACACTTTCTGTCTTTAACATTCCATTTCTTGACTGTCATTTTTGCTGCATTTTTTTCCTCTTCTGGCTCTAAAATACTCTGTCAATCTTAGATTCCCAAAATAGAACATGATCTTCTAGATATGGGAAGGAGTATAGTAAAAAAAAGGGGAAATGAAGCACATTCTGAAATAAGCAAGGCAACACTGAAACATAAAATTGTAGAATTCACTCACTTTTGAATATGTATATAAATGTACTGGCTAAGTTAGTATAAGATATAATTCTGTGTAATGTGGTTGGCTTTATCTCAGGAATGTAAGATCGGTTTAACATCTGTCTTGTAAATCATATCAATAAACAGAACAAAATTATCTTGGTTGTTACTAATGATCATTAGAGAAAATTAAACATACTTTCCTGAAAAACAAACAAACATACTGAACTCCCTCTAGAAGGATTTTTTTTAAAGCTTTGTAAGTAGTTTCTGTATTAGAGCAATCTGAGGGTTTTGGAAGGGAGTGGAGTGGGAGGTTAGGTGAGCCTGGTGGTGGGTATTAAGGAGGGCACGTATTGCATGGAGCACTGGGTGTGCTGCATACCCAATGAATTCTGGAACACTGAAAAGAAATTTAAAAATAAATAAAAATTTTTTAAAAAACCAGGTGAAAACATCAAATATAATAGTGAAACATGAGAGATGTTTCCACTAATAGAAGAACTAAAAGAAAGATCCCTATTATTATCATGTTATGAAACATTGTTTGAAAATGTTAGCCTATATGATGAGACAAGAATATTAAGTAAGCATACTATGAGGAGTTAAAATATCATTACTTGTGAGGATAGAATTAGCTTCAGTGTGATTCTCCTCCAGATGAATATACCCTTCCTCAAGTGTGTTTCTGAGATGATGGCAAGTAAAAGAATGAACCATGAGGAAATGTAAGCACGTGATTTTAATCAATGATTTGGCCTACTCTGGTGGAAAAAAATAACTGATGCTCTTTAGGTGGTCACTTTAAATGCTCTTTATCTTCTTTGGCTCTTAGTTTCACTAACTTTGAGGAACAAATTATTCCTAGATTCTTCCCCAAACTCTCCCTAACATGGATCTGATAGATTGAACGTGGCTCTGTTTCATGTATTTTCATGACTGTCCAAGTTTAGTGAATGGGATACTGTGAGGAAGCTGTGGGTGAGCATATGCCTCTCATCTTTAACTAAAAACTCAAGCCATGGTCATATCTCTCTCTACCTTCAGTTTTCCTTATTCTTGTGTTTCAAATACTGTATGCCACTTTTATATTTGGAAGCTGTCGTGGCCGGCACGACAAATCGACCAGGGTTGAGAGGGTAAGAGGATGGTGAAAAGAAATTAAGAGACAAAGAGATGGGGGCAGGAGGAGCACCAAGGAGGATGTCCAATAGTGCCAATTTTATTCAAGGCAGCAAGGCATTATATAGCTAACAGAAACAATCATAAGAAAGTATCTATTTTTAGCTGATTACTAAAGAGTTTGCAATATGCACAAAAAATCTTTCAAGCTTTCCCATTATCTATTTCCCAAGCACCAATAGCATACCCTCTAGCGCCAGATGTACTGACTTCAAGGCCACTCAAGACATAGTTTATGTAAGCACAGCACAGTCTTACAGTGGTGTAATCTATAGCCCATGCAAGGACAGCAAGGACCAGCCAAGAATTTCTGACCCCAACCAAATCATCTCTATTTGACTAGCAAATGTGTGGGAAGTCACGTAGGTGAGCACACAACACATAGCACAGACCCTTTCTCAGTGCTACTCAACTTTATCGACCTAAGCCTTTTGTTTGGCTATTCAGCCTTTAAAGGAAGCACAAGTCAGGGCCTGGTTTGGTTCTCGTCTCAAGCCTTACCGTGGCCTCCCACAGGAAGCCTTCTTCTCCCTGTTTTGTTTTTCCTCAACATTTTGGTAGTACATGCACATCCCCAGGTCTCACAGATTTTACATTCTTTTTCCTTTGTCTTCTCCTCAGAGTTTTCCATGTGCATTTAAAATAGATTGCTGTTTAGATTAATATTGCCTAATCAACAACAAAGAGCCTCAATATACTATGTTATTTACTTCATTTAACCCAATTAACTTCATATTACATTTCCTATTCTTCCAGCTTGATATTTCCCTTTGAATATCATGGTGTTATACAGAATGAATAAAGTTATGACTTGACAGAAACACTTAATGTATCTATAGACAATGTGAAATGGAAACCTCACTCATTTTTCTAAAAGTGTGAAAAAAAGAATACTTTTTAATGTCTTTCCTGTCACAAACCACTGTTTTTAGTTGACATTGTAAGCATATTATGAGATATTTTGCTTGTTTGTCTAAAAATCTCATTGAAATGGATTTAAATAGACTTTCTGTCCCCTTCTCTGGAGAGCAAAGAGTGGGGATGATGGTTAAAGATAGACAAAGGGTACCAACTTCCAGTTATAAGATGAAAAAATTTGGGGGATGTAATGTATAGCATGGTGTCTATAGTCAATACTGAATTGTATATTTGTTGTTGTTTTTTTTTAATTTATTTGACAGACAGAGATCACATGTAGGCAGAGAGGCAGGCAGAGAGAGAGAGGAGGAAGCAGGCTCCCTGCTGAGCAGAGAGCCCAATGCGGGGCTCGATCCCAGGAACCTGGGATCGTGACCTGAGCTGAAGGCAGAGGCTTTAACCCACTGAGTCACCCAGGCACCCCCTGAATTGTATATTTGAAAGATACTCAGAGAGTAGATTTTAAAAGTTCTCATCACACACATGCACGCACATACACACACACACATATTGTGACTAAGTGAGGTGAAATTTTTAAGCGTAAAAATAGTCATTTTGCAATACATAAATATAAAATCATTGTGTTTTGTACCTTGAACTTACATAACATTATATATCAATTATATCTCAGTAAAACTGGAAAAAGTGTTTCTTAAGTAGGTTAACATGGTAAACAATGGAAATAAGTAACATCACATTTAAGAACTCTTTCATGGTAGAAATCAAAAACTAATAGTCATGCTATTTGCAAATAATAGTGTTTTAAATGATATTTCAGTCTGAAATGTTAGGTCTCTTGTCTTTCTAATAATTCTTTTTTTTTTTTTTTTAGATTTTATTTATTCATTTGACAGAGAGAGAGATCACAAGTAGGCAGAGAGTCTGGCAGAGAGAGAAGGGGAAGCAGGCTCCCCGCTGAGCAAAGAGCCTGATGTGGGGCTTGATCCCAGGACCCTGAGATCATGACCTGAGCTGAAGGCAGAGCCTTAACCAACTGAGCCACCCAGATGCCCCTCTAATAATTCTAAGGTTTATTCTGCCTTTACAAACTACTATCTTTTTTTTTTAAGGTTTTATTTATTTATTTGACAGACAGAGATCACAAGTAGGCAGAGAGGCAGGCAGAGAGAGAGAGAGGAGGAAGCAGGCTCCCCACTGGGCAGAGAACTCTATGCGAGGTTTGATCCCAGACCCTGGAATCATGACCTGAGCCAAAGGCAGAGGCTTTAACCCATTGAGCCTCGCAGGCACCCAACAAACTACTATCTTCATCATATTATGGTATTTGATTAAAAGCAGCAAAATATAGATACTGAATTATCTTACTATCCAAGGAAATTTTTATATATCTAAGAGAATGGAGAGAGTTAAGTATAAGAAACAGAATATTCAGTCAGTGTCAGAAGATGGAACAGTTTTGCAAAAGCAAAGAGATATAAGAGGATGAAATTTGAACAAATGGGGCCCACAGAGTCAAATGATCCAAGAGAAATCAGAAAAACTTATGTTTTGCCAATAGATAATAGTGGCCCCCAAATGAAAAGTTTCTTAAGAGTGGTAGGAACGGAGAACAATTGCAAGTGGTTAAGGAATAATAACATGATGAAAATATAGTGGCCACACTTTCATATTAATATGGGTTTTTAAAAAATAGTATTTCAAGAACAATATGTACTATAAAAATATACAAACAGGAAACAAACTGAGGGGTGCTGGGGGATGTGGGGAGGGATAGGTTTGCTGGGTTGTGGACATTGGGGAGGGTATGTGCTATGGTGAGTGCTGTGAAGTGTGTAAGACTGATGATTCACAGACCTCTACCCCTGAAACAAATAATACATTATATGTTAATAAAATAAAAATAAATTTTAAAAAATAAATAAATAATTAAAAGAAAAGGGAAAAAAAAGAAAGACACGTTGAGGTGCCTGGCTGGCTTTGTCAGTTAAGCATCTGACTCTTGATTTTGGCTTGGGTCATGATCTCAGGGTTGTAAGAATAATGGTTCTTAAGATTCTCTCTCTCCTTTTCCCTTCCCCACCATTTGCACATGCTCTCTCTTTATAAAGAACAAAAGTACATAATTCAAAACATTATACATATGGTCCATTTGTGTAATGATGCAGTACAGGAAATAGAGAAAAGATTATGCCTTAAAATATCCATATCATTAAAAGATTTTTTAAATTTTTTTAAATAATTTTTTTTTAATAAATTTAAATAAATTTTTATTTATTTATTTTTTGAGCATGGAGTGAAGAGTGAAAAAGAGAGAGGTGGGAATAGCTGATGGATCAAGTTCCAGAAGAAAACTATTAGAGATAGAAATCAGAAGGAGGAATGCTTCATTCTAAACAAGAAGAGAAGGAAAAATTAGATCTTAGAGGTAGGTGTATTAAGGGAGAAGGGAGCAGTAGAGGGTAGCTTGCCAATTGAGCTAAAATGCTACCTAAAAATAATATTGGATTTAATAAAATACACAAACACACACGTACACAGTCTCCTACATTCTGAGTTTAATCATAGATTCAGACAAGTGGTATCATTATGTTCTTGGCAGAAATGTTCACAGTTCAAGTTTGTTGGACTCTAGGACTCTGTGACTATGGACTCTAAGGACTCTAAGATCTACTGGAAGGAGAGAAAGAGAAAGAAAGAGAGGAAAGTGTTGAAGGAGTTTTCTCTGTATCTAGAGTAGTGCTTTTGGTTATTTTAAACACTGGGTTTCTGTAAAATATCTCTTTTGGAAGAAGGTATTCATCTCTAAAAGTAGCTAGATAACTATTGTTCATTGTTCTTGGTTCATAGTTTTCAGGAAGATTACTAGGAGCTGAGAGTTTATTCAAATGATGAGGAAAAAAACCCACTAAATACAATAATATAGAACTATCATGAATGTCCAGACATGTTATTACTGATGGTTCTTCTGACACTTGTAGTTCTGGAGTAATATGAAATGGAGTCTTAGAAAGAAATATCTAGAACCCACTAAAGGAAGGAAACCAAGGGGAGAGTTTAAAGATGATAGATCTTTGGTGCATTGTCATGGCATTAGCAAAGAGTGTATTTCTTATCCAATAGGGAGAAATAGTGCAGTTCCACTAGCCCACAGTTGACTCCCTACAAAGAACCCCATTAAGCCAATTGTCAATGAAGGCCAGAAGAACAGTGATCAGCTGCACAGGTATTGCTTGTTGTATCTGTGAAAGGATTCAGCATCTCACTATACCATTATTTTACACTCAGATTAGGATCTCTTTGAATAAATGAATTTGATCATTCAGGACGTTAAGTTTTAATCATTCAGGACGAGGAAGTTTTAATCTTGCTGGATCTAGCCTAAAAGTTTTGTGTCACACAAAATATATTTCATTTCTTTTTTTTTTTTTTTAAGATTTTATTTATTTGACAGAGAGAGAGAGAGATCACAAGTAGGCGGAGAGGCAGGCAGAGAGAGAGAGAGAGAGAGGAGGAAGCAGGCTCCCCACTGAGCAGAGAGCCCGATACGGGGCTCGATCCCAGGACCCTGGGATCACGACCTGAGCTGAAGGCAGAGGCTTTAACCCACTGAGCCACCCAGGTGCCCCCACAAAATATATTTCAAATGTGTGAATTAGCAACATTTAAAAGTCAAGAAATTCACAGTAAGTCTAGATTTATTTATTCTTACGGGGAAAAAAATGACAAAATACTGTAGCATCAGACCCTCTTCCTACATGACAAGCATCAACTCTATGTTGTAAGTTGCTCTTACCTGACTGACCCTGCAGACTTTGGAGAGAGTGACCTCTGTCTATGCCAGTGGCCTGAGTTGTATTTTTGTTCCTGAGACAGAAGTAAATTGAAGGTGAATGTGATGGACATGCTTCTACTCCAGGCAGTTTCCTGAAGAGTTTCCCTTGGGCAATTCTGTTCTTGGGCAGGAACAATTGTTAGTATGAAAATAAGTTATGATTTGAAGTGCTCACACATGCTTCACTGAGACAGTCAGGAAAGAAATGGTTTGAGTTGTCTTCTGGATTTCAGCTTTTTTTTTTTTTTCCTTCTTGTTTCTATAGTGGAGAATCATTACTTAAATAGCATTATTGTGATTCTGGCTTGATTGTTTTTAACAATTTTAATGATTGTATCTCAAGATAGGTGAAATAAGACAATAGTGCGGAGTCTCCTTGTAATGAGGTGTTGCTGTTCTGTGCTGGTAGCCTGAAACTTTGAGAACATTTGTTACCCAGAAATACATTAAAACTGAAACCCCCATAGAAAGCAGAAACAGAGAATGGAGTAGCAATAGAAAGTGCTAGTTATACGAGGCCTTTATTTGCAAGAATTTATGAAGATCAGTTTTGTTTAGCACTGTGGCATTGGAGTTTCCTCCAAGAGTTTGTTCTTTAGGAGCAGGTTGTTAAGGTGGGAATAAAGCCGTTAAACCATTAATCTTAAATAGCCCCATGGAGCAGCTGTCAGAAAATCTAATTAATCTGGCCTAACTGAGTCCAAATATTAGGGTATACAAAATTTAGGCTAAATCTACAGCACAAATTATTTTGACAGATTTAACCAACTGAATATGCTTCATCAAAAATAGTTAAATCACCTTTTAGGTTGTTTGCTAAAGAGTTCCAAAGTATTTTGCATGGAAATGGGGAAACAAAGTTGGTAATGCTAGCAGGGAGCATTTATTAAATAATGTGCTAAGCATTTTGCACAGGTATCTCACTTAATAGTAGCAACCACTCAATAATAGAGGTTCTCAAATTATTCCTATTTGAAGTATGAGAAACCAGAGTTTAGAAAAACTAAGTTGTCCAAGGTCATGTGGATAGTCAGAAAGAGATAAATCTGAGATTCAAACTTTCCTGCATCCTTACTATTCCCTGTGTACAAGGGAAGAATGGGGATTACTTAAACATACCACTATTGTCATTGTTGGGTCCATGGTCAAAGGAGTGAGACTGATACAAAGCGAAGGTCAAGCAAAGCTTTATTTCGCACCAAGCATCGAGAATCAAACCGACCGGCCAGGGCTGTCTCTTGCAAAGAGGCAACCCCTCCCAGCCTCACAGACTAACTTTTATAGAGTAAAGGCCATGTGGTTGAGCCTGGCCACACACAGGTGGCCAATTGAATTACAATTCACCCTATAGTAGCTATTTGAACTAGCCTATCACTCTGGTCAGAATTGGTGCCCAAAAGTCAGGGCCCACATTCTTGGGTGGTTAGGGAGGTGCTTTCCTGATTGGATGTCTCCACCTGGCTTGACTCATCCTTGTATTCTTGGCTCTGTTACCTCCCCCTGACCTGACACATCCTGCTATATGGACTCTGTAATCAGGGGCTGGTCAGTCATATTTTACTGGTTTCCCAGACTTGTTTCTAAGTAAGTTCCTCTGGGAGGGAAGGGTCAATCTAAGTTTACTGCATAAGCAACAAAATGGCTCGCTCTGGCTAAGCAGGCCCTTATAGTCATCAATGGGTTCCATCTTAGTGAGTTAAACAGATTTTTATTTTCCTACTCTATGATGGTTCCTAAGGCATTTATAGTCTAGTAAAATTACTTGGAGAACCATTGTCAGGCCTCCAAATTTGACCATTTTATTTTCTGATTCAACATTTTGTGTTTTCTTCCTGTTTTGCTAATGATTTGAAGTTGCTTATCAGGTGCGACAAAATTTCAATGATGAAGCTATTTCTCTAGGAAAACCTTGTAGACCTGGGCATGCAAAATTCTCTTAATAATCTAGTTGTTTTTTATAGCAATAATAATAATAATGATAACACTGGCAAAAACATCATCAGCAAACATTTTTTAAACACTTAGTATGTGCCAAGCACAAAGCCTAAGGATTATATACCATCAAATTTTCTATATTAGTAAAATGAAAAATTACCCCCTGCCAGATTATATTTATTCATCTTTAAGAAGGATTTTATTGCCATCTACATTCAGAGTAATATATGGAAAATGTAGTTTTCCCCATGGGTTTGTTGTGGAAATTTTGTGATAAAATATAAATGAACATAAGAACAATAAATTCAGGGGAAAACAATGAATTCACAAGCTTTGGAATAAGATGAACCTGGAGTAAGGTTGCAAGAATAAGGAAATAAAAATGTAGGACATATTGTTAAATTTGAATTTCAGATAAAGGACAGTTTTGTTTTGTTTCTCGTATGAGAATATCCCAATGTTTTCATGTCCTTAACAAGTTGTGTAACAGTGGATGATTTTTCTAAGTTTCTATGTATCCATTTGTGAAGATACAGAATTTCTCTGAATTCCTATTTATCCTGTTGTGACAATTAGAATTAATGACATAAAGTACATAGCACTGTGTCTACCAACAAGTTGGTTATGAGTAACCAGTTGGTTTTGAACATTTGAAGTATGAGATCCCTAAAGCAAGTGAAGTTATTTTTTCCAAGTGAGTTCCAGCCATTAGCCGTTTAGTAGCTAGCAGCCAGTCTGTAACTGTGGGGAATTGAAGATCTAGACACTGAGTTCTACAATGAAGGCATTTTTGATATCAAACTACCCAAACTCTTACTTTATGGATAAGAAAGAAGCAGGAAATCTAATAAGCCTACAGCCAGGATTAGTATATAAACCTCTTCAATATCCATCAAGAGTTCTTTGCAATGCAGCAACTTGTCTTACAGGAAATATTGCTGAAAAACAGTTAATTCAGTAGATTTATGCAAGGATACAAACACACACACACACACACACACACACACACACACACACACACACAGAGTGTTGTGCAGGTACAGCAATATTCCAAATCTCCTTTTATGACTTGAATAATATTTCACTCTATCATGCAGACACAGCCTGTGGTACTTACCTAACTATAGCTGAGTTAATAAACAATAATATTTCTAATCATTGCTAATAAAACACTCTACAGGTAAGGATTTTCATCACCAACCACCATCAACCAGAATGTGAAAATGTGATGCCTTTTGTATACTTGCCCAGCAAGCTTTTAACTAACTTCGACTTCTCACCCTAGTAGTAAAAAATAACTTACCTCATAGCACTGACTTAATTTCTTGTTGATAATTTATTTTTATCCCAACAAATGCTAAGGTCTTTTTTTTTTTTTAATATTTTATTTATTTGACAGAGAGAGAGAGATCACAAGTAGGCAGAGAGGCAGGCAGAGAGAGAGAGAGAGGAGGAAGCAGGCTCCCCGCTGAACAGAGAGCCCGACGCGGGGCTCGATCCCAGAACCCTGAGATCATAACCTGAGCCAAAGGCAGAGTCTTTAACCCACTGAGCCACCCAGGCGCCCTGCTAAGGTCTTTTCTAATCAATGATGAGCATCTCAATTTTTCTTTTGCTGACACTGAGCTCTTCAATAGCACTTTGCAAAGTGAGGCTCATTTGCATTCAACTAGTCATCACTCTGCAAGGTATAATCTGCGTTTCTGATCATGAGTGTAATTTTCCATTAATTTTGTTGCAACATAGAACATAAGCACTGATATTACTTTAATCTATTATTTTTAATATATGACATCATTTAAAAAAATCAATCCAAATTCTGCCTCAGGCTTGTGAGCTCTTATTTTTGCAGACATTCAATTCTATTGTTTACTAGCTAAATAGTTAAAATAACTTACTCTCAAATCAGACAGACCTGGTTTGTACTTCAGTCCTGATACTAAAATGTATCACATTAGGCAAACAACTTAAATACTCTGGACTTCAGACTTTTTATTTGTAAAATGAGCACACTAACAGCTTCATGGCATAGGGACTGTGTGAGGATAAAATGAAACAATGCATGGATATGATGGACACATAGATAATACTAAACATAGTCAATATTTGTTTTCTTTTTTTCAGTTATCATCATTGTGCTTTTAATTTTTCTCTTATTTTCTTGATTATTCCATCACTACTTTTAGTTATTTCCACATTTTACATTAGAGAATATTATTTTATGAAAATATATGTGAATCTTGGAAGGCATCGGGGTACTTTCGCAGAGGAATCAGGTAATAGATCTCTATTAGTGGAGGGGAGTTTGTGGAGGAAAAAACAATGGAACTCAATGCTGTGATCATCCTTCCAAATTGTGCCATTTCCTTTGACACCTTTGTGGCATATTTACTTATAACTGATGAACTGATATATTTCAGTTTGCACATGATTAGAAATAAAAAATGGGCTGACTTAGGTGTGATGACACTTGGTAGTTTGGTTCTAGAGCCCATAGTTCTGCTGCTAACACAGAAAAGGATGGCTATTTGAGGCTGGTGTTAGTCATTAGGTTGGTCAAAAAGAGAGCACAGAAACTCTCATATGAAGAAATGTGAATGGATTTCAAGTTTGGAAGACATCTAAGTGGACTTCAGAGAAGGTGCTTGATTTAGAAATAGAATTAATTGCGGTTACTTTGAGGCTCATCAATCTAGAAGAAATTTGCTTTCAGGGGCATGAATCTTGATCATTAACACTCTTGATGGAAAAAAAGCCTCCTTACAATGAGAGCAGGCTAGACTCACTGTTTTGTCAGGTCTGCAGTAAGTAAGGTTTGAGAATACATTTCAGAAAGAACTATTTTCCATTTTTTCTTGCTTTGCATCCATTATAACATATGTGACTTAGGCAATTAGCAAGACAAAAATAACAAGGTTGTTTGTTAAACAATGACATAAATATACATGCAGATTTATGTACAGAAACTTAAAAGTAATATTACCACCATTATATAAGATTATGAATGGGATCATTAGAACACTGACACTGACAAGACTGAGTTTTAATCTTGGGCCACAACTTAGCAGCTGTGTGAATTTGACTGTTTTTTGACTCTTCTGTACCACAGTTTCATCATCTGTAACATGGGGATAATTATTTTACCGACTGCATAGACTTGCTGATAGGATGAAGTGAGTTTGTACATATAATATAGCTTAGAACAGAACCCAAGTGCACTGTACTTATTTAATGTTAGCTATTATATCACTGACTGAAATGGTTTAAGCCATTTCTTATATTGCCAATTTTTTTTAAAGATTTTATTTATTTATTTGACAGAGAGATATCACAAGTAGGCAGAGAGGCAGGCAGAGAGAGAGGAAGAGAAGCAGGCTCCCTGCTGAGCAGAGAGCCCGATGTGGGGCTCGATCCCAGGACCCTGGGATCATGACCTGAGCCAAAGGCAGAGGCTTAACCCACTGAGCCACCCAGGCGCCCCTATATTGCCAATTTTTTAAATTAATGCCTTGAAATGACATGTACTTATGTATTTTTAAGTTCCCTAAATATGTTATTTATTCCAATGATAAGAGCAGAGAATGTAGTAGACAGATGTTCAGATGGGTTGGTTGGATTAGTAAAGAGCCATTTGAATGTTGTAATTTGAATCATATCAAGAAAGGAAAATTTATTTTTTTATATAATGTATTTCTTACATATAGTCTTATTAATAAAACAATCTATTTTTTTGAGATTTGTGAGGTTTGTCAAAATGAATCTCTTCTGGTTTGCTGAGTAGGTCTCAAGAATTGGAAATAATTTTAAAATATGTGACTGACAAGTTTTAAGCCATGTCATCATTACAACCAAACTAAGCAATCTATCATTGTGATGAAGGTGGCAGAAGAGGGCAAGAAGGGTGGGTAGCAGAAACAAAAAGAAAACAATGGGCTATGCTGAAATGATCAAATAACTCCAATTATCATTGACACTGACTTGATGTTAAATTTACTCCAAAAATGCAGCATGCATTTTTTTCATAATCGTACAAATAATCCATTTGCATACAGTGACCTTGTGATGGAAATCACATTTAAAATCTGCAACAAAAACATGTCCTCACTTGTCATTTCATAGCTTAATTTGCAGATGAATAGTAACATACATTTAAAAAGTTGGTGCTTCTTCCCTGTTATGCCACTATTTGCAAATAATAATAATAATAATACATAATAATCATACTGAACAGTTACCATGTGTTAAGTGCCATCTTAAGTCTTGCCTGTTATTACTCATTTAAGTTTCCCAGTAATGCTATCAAATGTACATTTTTATTATCTTCAGTTATTATCTTTAGGGAACTCTGGTTTAAATTAGTTACTTGCCCAAGATCACCCAGCTAATACTTGGCAGACTGTGACTGAACCCAGGTGTTGACTCTCAAACTCCATGGAGTACTGCCAGAAATGGTGTGATGGATAGTGAAAGTTGTCCCAGATATCAAGGACCACCTAGTAGTTCTTAGAGTATAGGGTGTCAGCTCTGACCATATAAAATAGTTTTTAAGTGGTTAATGAAATTGGCATCAAATGGCATTAAAGATGGGGAAGTTAATCCCTGTTCAATTCTTTTTTTTTTCTTACCTTATTTCATTTAAATTCAATTAGTTAACATATAATGTACCTTAGTTTCAGATGTAGAGTTCAGTAATTCATCAATTGACTATAATACCCAGTGCTCATTATATCACATGCCCCTCTTAATGCCCACCACCCCGTTACCCCATCCCCCCACTTGCCTCCCCACTCCCTGCTGAATTCTTGCTCAATCAGAATTAGCATTAGTCTGGTGATCATTGCTCCAACTCTCTTGAACAAAGACAATTTTTATTTTTTAGAGTGGTCATTATAATTCATGGTCTTCAGCATCAGGTAACCAAAAGTGTCTAGATAGAATCAAGCAATATTAGTTTGTTGTTGATGTATTTTCTTATTTTGTTTAGTTTGTTGTTGGTGTACTTTTTTTTTGTTTTGTTTTGTTTTCAAAAAAGATTTCATTTCCCTATTTGAGAGAGAGAGAGAGAGAGAGAGATAAAGAGTGCACAAACAGAGGGAGAGGGAGACACAAGCTCCCTGCTGAGCAAGAAGTCTGATAGGGCTTGATCCCAGGGTCCTGGGATCATGACTTGAGCCAAAGGCAGATGCTTAACCAACTGAGCCACCCAGGTGCCCTGGTGTATTTTGTATTAATAGAAAAAAATTTCATTTGTAAAATTATTATAAAATGATATTCATTTATGTGAGTAAAGGAATAGTGTAAGTTATATTAGAGTACAGTAATATCCTAATAGAAGTATGAAAACACATAAAACTTGGAAAAACCTATATTTCAAACAGTTTTTAAAATTTTCATCCAGCTTTGAGTTTAAATTCTGCCACTCAGTTCAACACCCACCCCACACCAAGCCACACTGCCTTATCATTGTTTTCTACTTTATAAGCCTCAGAAAATCACTTATGTCTCAGTATTTTCACCTGAAAAATGGGATATAAGAAGACAAACCTTACAGAATTCTTGTCTTATTAAATGTCTAAATATATGTATAGTGCTTAGCTCAGTGGTAGAGCTCTTACAGTAGTCATCTGTAGATGAACTGTTGATATTATTATTTGCCAGCTTTTCTTTTTTTTCCATATCTCGTATTGGTTATCTCTAAATCAAAAGTTAAATGTCACATTAAGTGAACTTAGAACCAGAAAAAGCTTAGCTCCCTGGAACCAACCCCCATCTCTGAGTAAAATTAGGCTTTGTCCATAGTGAGAATAAAATTTATCTTAACAATTATTGCAATATCAAAATTTTGAACAAGATTAAGTACTCAAATTAATTTTAAACTATCATTTATTATTTTTTCTTACTATATCTATTTATTTTTTCCTTTTCCTTTTTCTTTTTTCCTTTTTTTCATTTTCCCCTTCCTTCATCCCATTCTTCCTTCCTTCCTTCCTTTCTTCCATCCTTCCCTTTCTCCCTCCCTCCCTCCCTCTCTCCCTTCCTTCCTTCCTTCCTTCCTACCTACCTACCGTGATTCAGTCTAATTATGCATGGTCATATATAACCTGAACCATAAGGCTAATCAGAATGTGATAGCCTTGTCATCAAGTATAATAAGGGTCAAGAAATTAAAGTTTCTTATAGATACTTCTTATAAGAGATATTCTGGAATTCACTGAAAAAAACTGAATGGTGATGAGCTATGATTTTATGATATTAATAACATCAAGTGGCAGAATAGCTTTTCTCTTCTGCTTCTGTTGGGATGAAATGTAGTTGCATAGGAGCAAATGTTTGAATTCCACAGAGACCTAAAATCAACACTTTTTTTTTCTGGTTACAGGGCCTTTGCATGTGAACATTCATCTCACTGGAATAAGTCATACCCTCACCTAGATTTTTTTTTTTCTTTTACTTTACATTAGTGCTTCTTATTGTCCTTGTGAATTACCTCATATCTGGAGACTTTGTTCAAAGGCAGGCTCTGATTTAGTAAGTCTAGAATATGCCCTGGGATTCTGGATTTCAAAGAAGCTTCTAAGTAATGTCAATGTTGATCCAGAGACCATATTTTGACAGGCAGGCATTTTATCACCTCCCTAGAAAGACCTTCCATGCCTTTGCCATTTAAAGTAATTCTCTGCCTGGTATTATTTTGCTTGTTATGATTTGCTCATCTGTCATCTCCAGATTATAAACTTTACAAGGTCGGCGGCCACGTTATGTTGCCCATGGTATCTCTAGTGCCCGACACCTTGCAGTTGCCTACTAAACAGTTAAAGAAATAAATGAACACCTACTTCTAGACAGTTTCACTGCGACCCAGTCTCCAGATCAGCAGTTCTCAAATTTTAGCGTGCATCAGAAACCTGCGTGGGCTTGTTCGAATGCAGACTGCTGAACTCCCCTATGCAGTTTCTGACTCAATAGGTCTAGAGTGGAGCCTGAGAATTTGCAATTCTAAGTTCGCAGGTGTGGCTGATGCTGCTAGTCCAGAATCTGCACTTGGAGAACTGACCTATAATAAAAGAGCTTAATAGTAATTACACTCAAAAGATGCTGCTGCAATGCTGATTCCATCTCTGAGGAAATAATCAAGCCATCTAATTTCCCTGCCTGTTTAGCACTTACGATTCAGTTTTCAGGATTCACCTAACAATTGTAGTATGGATTTCATGAATGTGTAATTATCATTTATCATTATCATTTATAATTATTTATTATATATATATAAAATTCATGTGTGTGTGTGTGTGTGTGTGTGTGTGTGTACACACACACACTCTTGAACAAAGAAAGGGCAAAAGAGCTGTCCTTGCATCAGATCTCCTTATGGATTGTAATCACGCCAGGCTCTTTTTAAATCTCCCGTCATGTCTCTTACACACTGCCTGCTCCTGGCATTTTGCAAGCATCTAGGCCCTTGAGATCATTCACTCTGTTTGACTCGCCTGGCTTGGTTTCCTTCACAATAGCTCAGAGCCCAACACAACTTCTCTTTCTTTTCTTGTTCTCTATCTCTTTTTTAAGGATGCAAAGCCTTACCTTCTTGCTCAAATTATGTTCTTTTTTTCTTTCCTCTTTGTAATGGTGAAGCATCACCGGAAAGTGGAGGAGACTGAATAGTTGCTGTATAAGCTTTCTCGTGCATGGAGACACATTGAAGTCATTATTGTAATGTGCATTGTGAATTTTAAGAAGGACTATATGATATCTCATTCTTCCTTTAATTATCTCCAGCAAATACTAACATGGGTAATGAGAATTGGAATTTAGGCCACAGGAAGGATGTTAAATGTTATTTTCATTTAAATATTGATTAACAAAAGGTATTTTAAAGATAAATCAAGCATCAATTTGATGTAAAAAAAAGTATCCGCAAACATTTTTAAGATGCATATTTTAATAGATGTCACATTAAAGTTTGATTTAAAGCTGTCAGAGACATCTGATTAAAGATAATCTATGTAACTTCAATAAATGCATTGTTTTCCCCTAAAAAAACACAGGCATAATGAAGATAATGTTATTTTTATTTGTAAAGTTAAAGTTTTAGCTTTATAAAATTCCATTGCAGTATTTTTTTCCTGAAAATTTCCCTCCACATAAAGATCAGATGAAGTTGTGATGAAAATTATTGCTTAAATGACATGTGAAAGAATTGAAAAATTATCATTTGAATAAGAAATACTTTGTGATTCCAACTCAGTTCCCTGACCTATATTGTATTTTTCTATGTTTTAGCATTATTATTGTTATTATTAAAGATTTTATTATTTATCTGAGACAGAGAGACAGAGCAGAGGAAGAGGGAGAAGCAGACTCCCTGCTGAGCACAGCCTGATGATGGCAGTCAGGGGAGGGGGCTCAATCCCAGGATCCTGAGATCACAACCAGAGCCTAAGGCAGATGCTTAACCAACTGAGCTACCCGGGCATCCCTAGCATTTATTCTCATATTATTTCCTAAGCTGTTATCTGATTAGCTTTGTAGATAGTAATGTCTTTATAGATTAGGATACTTGATTTTTTTTAAAGATTTTATTTATTTATTTGACAGAGAGAGAGAGATCACAAGTAGGCAGAGAGGCAGGCAGAGGGAGAGGGGGAAGCAGGCTCCCTGCTAAGCAGAGAGCCCAATGTGGGGCTCAGTCCCAGGATGCCGAGATCATGACCTGAGCTGAAGGCAGAGGCTTAACCCACTGAGCCACCCAGGCACCCCAGGATACTTGATTTTTAAGATTTAGGATACATAATGTCAGTTTGAGGAAATAAAAGAGACATGTCTTTGGCATTTAATATTTATCATCTTTTTGGAAAATTTTCATTATTCTGAAGGAGCCAGATATGAGATATGAAAGAAAATGTGAAGTGGAAGTCATAGGTCTGCCATATTATTACAGGTTTATTTGAGCTAATTACAGCATAAATGCCACATTGGTGTTCGATGATTCATTTACTGGACAGTTCTTCAAGCAGGCAGGAGGAAGCTGCTAGAGACATTTTCAGTAGTGCTGAGACTCTTTAATTAAACTCTGGTTGATGTTCCAGAACCTCTCTTGAGAGCCTGAGGGAATAATAATACTTATTTACAAGGCACCTTTTACCCTAAGGCTTTCAGGTCTCCTTACTACAGTCATATACCAGACTGCCCTAAAAAGGAAAAGCAAACATTCTGTCTGAATCTGTAGCAAGTGCGTATGTTTTTGTGTGAATGTGAATTTACTGATTAAAATATTCCAGATTCCATTCTGTCTTTAATACTCATCAAAATAATCCAATCTACAGAGACAGTGAGGGAAAAAATTAGGACTCTTTCTATTCTTGATGAGCTTTTATCTTCACTCTCTTCCTATGACTACATACTTATAAATCTGATTAGGTAAACTTGAAATGTCCTTGAGAGAATTCAATAACTTCTCTAGTTTTTAATCCCAGGAAGAAATCTATTTCTTTGCATATTTAACTGTTTATATGTAACTATGTGTTCTCTTTTATCCTACCCCCTAAACTTATTCCAGGAATATTTAAGGTGGCTTATAAAAGGATATATAATAAAAAATGAATACATTTAAAAGCAGGCTAAAAAATGAGGCAAAGAAAAATAAAGATATGGGAATAACACAGAGGTATGTGTTAAGATACTATATAAAATACATGCACTTTAACTAATGAGGACAGGGTGGGTCCAAGGACCCAGAGAGGGTCCCACCCAGGCAAGAGGGTCTTTGGCTTTGCACAGGAAAGAAATCAAATGTGAGCCAGAAGAAGTAAAAACAGAGTTCATCAAATAGTGTAAGTGATACATAGAGAATAGCAGATAGAGTATCTGAGAGGCTCAGAAAGGAAATGACAATGAGTCTCATCTGTTCTCAGGGTATTAGGGGTTTATACAGGAAAGAAGTCTAGGATACATGTTCCTTAGACATCCAGGGTAGACTCCAATCAGACAAGTGTCAGGTGAACAAGAGATAGACTCCATAAATTACCCAGGATAGGGGGTTTTGATGCCAGGGTCAGTTTCATTCATTTGAAGCTCATGTCCTAGGCTCCAAATACCTAATAACATCCAAGAAGAGGCAGACCCTGCTCTTCTGCTATTTTTTGGCTAGGCTCCATTTCTGAATAAGCCAAGAAACATATGACCCAAAGTCAATTTTATTGCATGATAATTTAATTTAATGAATAAAATAATAAAAAATACATCACTGATTTTTCTGATATCATCTAGCACTATAAATACATCACCATCATTGTCTGTCTATGTACAGTCCACCTGCCCCCTAGCCACATCATATGCTTTGTTGTTCCCCAAAACCATCACATTTCTGGACAACTACTTCACTTTATATGGGCAGTGCCCAGTCTGTGTATGTCCCCTCTGCCTCTGAGAATTCTGTGTATGCTTCATGACTCTACCCTTATACCATGTCTTTCACGAAGACCTCCTCAATCTGGCAATTTGGAATTCATCTTAGCCTCCTTTGAACTTTCACAGAATGTTTAATTTATTTATTTTGTGTTTTATTATGCATGCATATATTCCCCTACTGAAATCATAACCTTCTTAAGAGGAGCAATCATCTATTAATCACACATCCTTGTTTCAATTCTTTTTTTGGATTAAGGTACAGCACAAGTACATATATAAATAAATAATCTTTGCTTTCTTGTTCGATCTGGAATAATGCCCCTTACACATAAGATACACGATAGATGTTTCCTTTATAAAGAAATGGGTGGATGAATAGCAGACAGAGTTGGCAGGCTAGAGAGTGTTGGAAATGTTATCCCATACAGTACAATTATAGGAAGATTATCATTAGCAATAATGTGTTAATACAAATATCATTCTGCATAATCAAGTAATATCAACATTGATGGTGCACCTGCACATATCGCCCAAAACCATATTTTCATCTTACCATTCACCTGCTCAAATTTCAGTGTTGGCTTGGTGTGTTAAAGATTTAAATCTTTATTTTTTTGCATACTTTGTTCTCTCTCTCTTCTCTGCTTTCCCCATCATTCTCTCTCTCTTCTCCCTCCTGTACTACCTTTATCTCTCCCTTCCCATCTCCTTTCCGTTGTATCATTTCTTCTGGATTACTGTGTTCTCCATTTTGATCTGAGAATGGGATAAACAATATGCAATAGTTACTGCACTTAAGGAGCTCACAGTTTAGAGTAAGTCAGGGCAGTATTTTTTCTTTTTTTTTTTTTCTTTCCTATTTCTTTTATTTATTTTTTAAAACTGTTTTCAGTAGGAACTATGCTTACTCTAAATTGTGGTAGAATAACCTATCATCACTTTGACTCAGGCTTCACCTGATATCTGCATGAATGTCATCCTCATCCCCTTCATTCTTTCTCCTGAATGGAGAAAGCTTTCATGACCATCCTCACAGCGGATGCGAGCTGCATGACATTTGCTGCTCTGTATTTCACTTCTTTAGTTCTTTACAATACACCACCATTAGTGTTCTTGACTTGGTTGTTTCATATGTGCTTGTCACATGTTGCTCAAAATTATTGGGTAGTTCTTCTATAAGGACTCATTGTGTCTAGCACAGTCCTCACCACAGGGCAATTTGCTTAATCAGTTGAACACTTAAGATACTGAAAAGACCTAAGCCAGAAGGAAAGAGAATGCCTTTTAGAATGAGTAAAAACATAACTTGACTTAGAAATAGTTGTGATTTGGGGCGCCTGGGTGGCTCAGTGGGTTAAAGCCTCTGCCTTCAGCTCGGGTCATGATCTCAGGGTCCTGGGATCGAGCCCCGCATCGGGCTCTCTGCTCCGCGGGGAGCCTGCTTCCTCCTCTCTCTCTGCCTGCCTCTCTGCCTACTTGTGATTTCTCTCTGTCAAATAAATAAAATCTTTAAAAAAAAAAAAGAATCTTTATAACAAGCTATTAAAAAATTAAAAAAAAAAGAAATAGTTGTGATTTTTTAAAAAAGATTTATCTATTTATTTTTAGAGGGAGGAGGGCAGAAGGAGAGGGACAGGAGAGAGAGAGAGAGAGAATCCTAAGCAGGCTCCATACCCAGTGCAGAGTCCTACACGGGGCTCCATCTCACAACCCTGAGATCAGTACCTGAGATCACAACCTGAGCCCAAACCAAGAGTCGGACACTTAACCAACTGTGCCACCCAGGTGTCCCTGTGATTTTTTTTTTTTTTTTTAAGTAGAATTGTGTACAATGAACTCTGGAACTATAGCACTAGATATCACTAGTGCTTATGGGTACATGATTTGGGGACTTTTATTCTCTTCTGTACACATTTCCATATTGCACAGCTATTTTTAAATGTGTGTATACTATTTTTCTTTAAATAAGTAAGTTAAGTTTCACAAACATTAATTTGCCATATTGTGGGCTGACGTATGTATGCCAGAATAAAAACTTTTCCTAACGGATTTTGAATTTCCAAAGACAAATTGCATATGTTTAGCCTCCAGGGAATACTCCAGGTTATCAATACATACAGAGAAGACAGATACATATGGCTGCTTTGTAAAAGAGATTTCACTCCATATTTCACCCTGTGCAAGGACATTATTATTATTCATTGTTTAACAATAGAGGGCAGTAGAATAATGGTTCATAGAATTTATTTTAGACAAAACTAACCATGTCCCTCATTGTAACCTCTAGAAAAATCATCAAAATAGATCTAACATGTTTATAAAGGAAGAAAAGTCAGTGTCTTGATTTTTGCTTTTAATTTGCCAGGATGCATGTTTACTTTGAGCGAAGAGAAGGCAGTTGGGAGGTATTCGGGATCGGGCAATCTTTCTTTGACCTTGCGTTAACTTTCCTGGGCTTTGAAGTTTCCCTCAGAGCATTAATAAGCCCCACTTACATTTTCCAATGATCTCGGCACATTAGGTATACTTATTCACAGATTTAGAGAAAAAGAAAACAATCAGTTTATGGTAGTTTCAAAATAATTAGTGGCAAAATAACACCTCAAGCACCTGAATTAAACCATTTGTGTTCAGATGTGCTTTGCTCATATAGGTTATGTAAAACTCAACTGTCGCAAGCGAAGTGTCCTCAGGTGTGATACTGGCAGAGCGCAGCCCAGGGAAATTCTGATTAAAGAGGCAGCTGCTGGTGCCATGCCAAGCCATATAGGAATCTAAGGCAAAAGACAACTTAGTACTCTGATCCTCTTTTTTCAAAATTCTGACTTTTTTTTTATCATGGACTTTTAATATTAATTTTGATTTTTACTGAAATACCTTGATTACTATTATTTCCCCTCCTCTTCCTCCTCCTCCTCCTCCTCTTCTTCTTCTTCTTTCTTCTTCCGGCACTGCTTAAATGTCTCTGAGGTGAGTATCTCACTCCCCTCATCCTAAATCCCAGCCCTGGTAGCTCCTCCTAACAATATACTGTTAAGTCACAGCAATGTAAGAAAACTTTGAGATGAGGTGGAATGATAGGAAGGGAAATAAAAGGTGAATTCAATGCTCAGAAAGACTGTCATCAACAGTGTCCTGCTATGCAGAATTCTTAGTCTGATACATAATGAAATATTATCTTATAAATCATGCTTCAATTCTATCTGGAATTCAGCTCTTTTTCAAGAACAAGTGTGAACTTCTACTTTGATCATATATTTCTCTATATCTGTATTATAAAATGTACTGGTTTAATTTCTTATTTCAGTGAGAAAAACAAACTAAAGGAAATCATGTTGAATCTAAATATAATACTCAATTCATGCTTTTCTTTTGTCATCTTCTCTCCTCTTCAGAACCTGAGTCATCATCTCAGACCGTATCTATCCTAAGAAAAATGACATTAATGCCAATAATACTTGATCATCTGGAAAAACTCTAATGTACCTAACTTCAGGCAATCTGATGTGTCATCTGACTTTCCCCTAAGTCTTATAAACAGGGTGAAATAGAAAAGAAGGAAGGAAAGAAGGAAAGAAGAAAGAAAGAAAGAAGAAAGAAAGAAAGAAAGAAAGAAAGAAAGAAAGAAAGAAAGAAAGAAAGAAACTTTAATTAAACTCTGGTTGATGTTCCAGAACCTCTCTTGAGAGCCTGAGGGAATAATAATACTTATTTACAAGGCACCTTTTACCCTAAGGCTTTCAGGTCTCCTTACTACAGTCATATACCAGACTGCCCTAAAAAGGAAAAGCAAACATTCTGTCTGAATCTGTAGCAAGTGCGTATGTTTTTGTGTGAATGTGAATTTACTGATTAAAATATTCCAGATTCCATTCTGTCTTTAATACTCATCAAAATAATCCAATCTACAGAGACAGTGAGGGAAAAAAATTAGGACTCTTTCTATTCTTGATGAGCTTTTATCTTCACTCTCTTCCTATGACTACATACTTATAAATCTGATTAGGTAAACTTGAAATGTCCTTGAGAGAATTCAATAACTTCTCTAGTTTTTAATCCCAGGAAGAAATCTATTTCTTTGCATATTTAACTGTTTATATGTAACTATGTGTTCTCTTTTATCCTACCCCCTAAACTTATTCCAGGAATATTTAAGGTGGCTTATAAAAGGATATATAATAAAAAATGAATACATTTAAAAGCAGGCTAAAAAATGAGGCAAAGAAAAATAAAGATATGGGAATAACACAGAGGTATGTGTTAAGATACTATATAAAATACATGCACTTTAACTAATGAGGACAGGGTGGGTCCAAGGACCCAGAGAGGGTCCCACCCAGGCAAGAGGGTCTTTGGCTTTGCACAGGAAAGAAATCAAATGTGAGCCAGAAGAAGTAAAAACAGAGTTCATCAAATAGTGTAAGTGATACATAGAGAATAGCAGATAGAGTATCTGAGAGGCTCAGAAAGGAAATGACAATGAGTCTCATCTGTTCTCAGGGTATTAGGGGTTTATACAGGAAAGAAGTCTAGGATACATGTTCCTTAGACATCCAGGGTAGACTCCAATCAGACAAGTGTCAGGTGAACAAGAGATAGACTCCATAAATTACCCAGGATAGGGGGTTTTGATGCCAGGGTCAGTTTCATTCATTTGAAGCTCATGTCCTAGGCTCCAAATACCTAATAACATCCAAGAAGAGGCAGACCCTGCTCTTCTGCTATTTTTTGGCTAGGCTCCATTTCTGAATAAGCCAAGAAACATATGACCCAAAGTCAATTTTATTGCATGATAATTTAATTTAATGAATAAAATAATAAAAAATACATCACTGATTTTTCTGATATCATCTAGCACTATAAATACATCACCATCATTGTCTGTCTATGTACAGTCCACCTGCCCCCTAGCCACATCATATGCTTTGTTGTTCCCCAAAACCATCACATTTCTGGACAACTACTTCACTTTATATGGGCAGTGCCCAGTCTGTGTATGTCCCCTCTGCCTCTGAGAATTCTGTGTATGCTTCATGACTCTACCCTTATACCATGTCTTTCACGAAGACCTCCTCAATCTGGCAATTTGGAATTCATCTTAGCCTCCTTTGAACTTTCACAGAATGTTTAATTTATTTATTTTGTGTTTTATTATGCATGCATATCTTCCCCTACTGAAATCATAACCTTCTTAAGAGGAGCAATCATCTATTAATCACACATCCTTGTTTCAATTCTTTTTTTGGATTAAGGTACAGCACAAGTACATATATAAATAAATAATCTTTGCTTTCTTGTTCGATCTGGAATAATGCCCCTTACACATAAGATACACGATAGATGTTTCCTTTATAAAGAAATGGGTGGATGAATAGCAGACAGAGTTGGCAGGCTAGAGAGTGTTGGAAATGTTATCCCATACAGTACAATTATAGGAAGATTATCATTAGCAATAATGTGTTAATACAAATATCATTCTGCATAATCAAGTAATATCAACATTGATGGTGCACCTGCACATATCGCCCAAAACCATATTTTCATCTTACCATTCACCTGCTCAAATTTCAGTGTTGGCTTGGTGTGTTAAAGATTTAAATCTTTATTTTTTTGCATACTTTGTTCTCTCTCTCTTCTCTGCTTTCCCCATCATTCTCTCTCTCTTCTCCCTCCTGTACTACCTTTATCTCTCCCTTCCCATCTCCTTTCCGTTGTATCATTTCTTCTGGATTACTGTGTTCTCCATTTTGATCTGAGAATGGGATAAACAATATGCAATAGTTACTGCACTTAAGGAGCTCACAGTTTAGAGTAAGTCAGGGCAGTATTTTTTCTTTTTTTTTTTTTCTTTCCTATTTCTTTTATTTATTTTTTAAAACTGTTTTCAGTAGGAACTATGCTTACTCTAAATTGTGGTAGAATAACCTATCATCACTTTGACTCAGGCTTCACCTGATATCTGCATGAATGTCATCCTCATCCCCTTCATTCTTTCTCCTGAATGGAGAAAGCTTTCATGACCATCCTCACAGCGGATGCGAGCTGCATGACATTTGCTGCTCTGTATTTCACTTCTTTAGTTCTTTACAATACACCACCATTAGTGTTCTTGACTTGGTTGTTTCATATGTGCTTGTCACATGTTGCTCAAAATTATTGGGTAGTTCTTCTATAAGGACTCATTGTGTCTAGCACAGTCCTCACCACAGGGCAATTTGCTTAATCAGTTGAACACTTAAGATACTGAAAAGACCTAAGCCAGAAGGAAAGAGAATGCCTTTTAGAATGAGTAAAAACATAACTTGACTTAGAAATAGTTGTGATTTGGGGCGCCTGGGTGGCTCAGTGGGTTAAAGCCTCTGCCTTCAGCTCGGGTCATGATCTCAGGGTCCTGGGATCGAGCCCCGCATCGGGCTCTCTGCTCCGCGGGGAGCCTGCTTCCTCCTCTCTCTCTGCCTGCCTCTCTGCCTACTTGTGATTTCTCTCTGTCAAATAAATAAAATCTTTAAAAAAAAAAAAGAATCTTTATAACAAGCTATTAAAAAATTAAAAAAAAAAGAAATAGTTGTGATTTTTTAAAAAAGATTTATCTATTTATTTTTAGAGGGAGGAGGGCAGAAGGAGAGGGACAGGAGAGAGAGAGAGAGAGAATCCTAAGCAGGCTCCATACCCAGTGCAGAGTCCTACACGGGGCTCCATCTCACAACCCTGAGATCAGTACCTGAGATCACAACCTGAGCCCAAACCAAGAGTCGGACACTTAACCAACTGTGCCACCCAGGTGTCCCTGTGATTTTTTTTTTTTTTTTTAAGTAGAATTGTGTACAATGAACTCTGGAACTATAGCACTAGATATCACTAGTGCTTATGGGTACATGATTTGGGGACTTTTATTCTCTTCTGTACACATTTCCATATTGCACAGCTATTTTTAAATGTGTGTATACTATTTTTCTTTAAATAAGTAAGTTAAGTTTCACAAACATTAATTTGCCATATTGTGGGCTGACGTATGTATGCCAGAATAAAAACTTTTCCTAACGGATTTTGAATTTCCAAAGACAAATTGCATATGTTTAGCCTCCAGGGAATACTCCAGGTTATCAATACATACAGAGAAGACAGATACATATGGCTGCTTTGTAAAAGAGATTTCACTCCATATTTCACCCTGTGCAAGGACATTATTATTATTCATTGTTTAACAATAGAGGGCAGTAGAATAATGGTTCATAGAATTTATTTTAGACAAAACTAACCATGTCCCTCATTGTAACCTCTAGAAAAATCATCAAAATAGATCTAACATGTTTATAAAGGAAGAAAAGTCAGTGTCTTGATTTTTGCTTTTAATTTGCCAGGATGCATGTTTACTTTGAGCGAAGAGAAGGCAGTTGGGAGGTATTCGGGATCGGGCAATCTTTCTTTGACCTTGCGTTAACTTTCCTGGGCTTTGAAGTTTCCCTCAGAGCATTAATAAGCCCCACTTACATTTTCCAATGATCTCGGCACATTAGGTATACTTATTCACAGATTTAGAGAAAAAGAAAACAATCAGTTTATGGTAGTTTCAAAATAATTAGTGGCAAAATAACACCTCAAGCACCTGAATTAAACCATTTGTGTTCAGATGTGCTTTGCTCATATAGGTTATGTAAAACTCAACTGTCGCAAGCGAAGTGTCCTCAGGTGTGAGACTGGCAGAGCGCAGCCCAGGGAAATTCTGATTAAAGAGGCAGCTGCTGGTGCCATGCCAAGCCATATAGGAATCTAAGGCAAAAGACAACTTAGTACTCTGATCCTCTTTTTTCAAAATTCTGACTTTTTTTTTATCATGGACTTTTAATATTAATTTTGATTTTTACTGAAATACCTTGATTACTATTATTTCCCCTCCTCCTCCTCCTCCTCCTCCTCCTCCTCCTCCTCCTCCTCTCCCCCCCCTCCTCCTCCCCCCCCTCCCCTCCTCCTCCTCCTCCTCCTCCTCCCCCTCCTCCTCCTCCTCCTCCTCCTCCCCCCCCTTCCTCTTCCTCCTCCTCCTCCTCCTCTTCTTCTTCTTCTTTCTTCTTCCGGCACTGCTTAAATGTCTCTGAGGTGAGTATCTCACTCCCCTCATCCTAAATCCCAGCCCTGGTAGCTCCTCCTAACAATATACTGTTAAGTCACAGCAATGTAAGAAAACTTTGAGATGAGGTGGAATGATAGGAAGGGAAATAAAAGGTGAATTCAATGCTCAGAAAGACTGTCATCAACAGTGTCCTGCTATGCAGAATTCTTAGTCTGATACATAATGAAATATTATCTTATAAATCATGCTTCAATTCTATCTGGAATTCAGCTCTTTTTCAAGAACAAGTGTGAACTTCTACTTTGATCATATATTTCTCTATATCTGTATTATAAAATGTACTGGTTTAATTTCTTATTTCAGTGAGAAAAACAAACTAAAGGAAATCATGTTGAATCTAAATATAATACTCAATTCATGCTTTTCTTTTGTCATCTTCTCTCCTCTTCAGAACCTGAGTCATCATCTCAGACCGTATCTATCCTAAGAAAAATGACATTAATGCCAATAATACTTGATCATCTGGAAAAACTCTAATGTACCTAACTTCAGGCAATCTGATGTGTCATCTGACTTTCCCCTAAGTCTTATAAACAGGGTGAAATAGAAAAGAAGGAAGGAAAGAAGGAAAGAAGAAAGAAAGAAAGAAGAAAGAAAGAAAGAAAGAAAGAAAGAAAGAAAGAAAGAAAGAAAGAAAGAAAAAGAAAGAAAGAGAAAGAAAAGTTAGTGGTTTAAAATAGACTTAGCCAGGAGAGGCAGTGGAATGAATCTAGCCATCCCCATCTTGGAGTTAACAGATGACACTTAGGAGTTTGGATTGCACACATTACAAAAAACTATTTTTCAATGAACTGAGAGAAAAATAATTCTACACTCAAATAAGCTGTTCATTTGCTGTGTTCCCTAGTTGGAGAATTATATTACAGGCTCAGAAAAGTCTGGCACATTTTCCCTGGGGGACTAACATAGCATTTCCCAAACATGTTTGACACTGAAAGAAATTTTTATTTTAAAATATAACCCCAACACAAACATTTCATAGAATTACTATTCTGAGAAATACGACTTAGGAAATGTTGACCTTTATTTATATTCAGAATATAAAGGCCTTAATTATAACTTGATGTAGGTTTTGGGTATGGTTCTGAATAATAGAAACATAATGATAATAATAAAAAACACAGTAACTAACATTGTAGAATATTGAGTTTCTCTCTGAGTTGGGACACTTAGAGAACAGATATCTTAACTGACTTTCTCTCTCCTCTCCTTATATTGTTCTCTTCTTTTGTCAAAGTATTAACATTAAAAAAAAATGCACATTACAAGCTAGGCCATATTTGACTTACCAAAAGTATGAACATGAAAAGTATTCATGGGGATACGTGGGTGGCTCAGTCATTAAGCGTCTGCCTTCAGCTCAGGTCATGATCCTGGGATCCTGGGATCGAATCCTACATCGGGCTCCCTGCTCTGCAGGAAGCCTGCTTTTCCCTTTCCCACTCCCACTTCTTGTGTTCTCTCTCTCGCTGTGTCTCTCTCTGTCAAATAAATAAAATCTTAAAAAAAAAGAAAAAGGAAAGAAAAGTATTCATGATGAGGCCTGGGTCACAATGGGCATTTCAAAGTTGATACAATCTATTTTTTTATGGACTAAATTTGTATTGCACTGCACCACTCTCCCTTAGTTCTGACCATTTATATCTTCATATCATAGTTGTGCGTCTCTAATCTGTCTCACAAGACGGACAGTTTCATGAAAGTGAGAAGTTTCTGTTTCACACGCATTGGATTATTACTACTGTATTCTCTGCAGCTCATCTTAATACCTGATGTGGTGTAGGCCTGCACAGTGTACTTATTGAATAAACAAATTTCTAGAACCATGTTTCCTAAAATCTTAGACATTTTGCTATCTTTTAGATGATAATTTGTTTTCCATTAGAGATTCTACTTGTATTTATTCAATTAGAAACCTGTGATGCAAAAGGATGGCTGTATAGGTCTAAAATTCAGTTTTATATTTAGTAGAAGAAATTTGTGCAGGAAGAGATTGTCTTCTATTTTTTGTTTCCCATACCCTAGAAAGAGATTGGTTTTATATTTTCTTGATAAAGAAAATCTAAAGTTATGCATTGTTCTGCTATCTCAGAATCTTAGAGCATATTCCACATTCAAGTGACCAAGAAGGGGATCCTTAGGTGGTGTCAAATGGCAGAATCATCCTTTTACATGCCTCAGACATTTTTTTTTTGCCATGAATAATCAAAGAATATCAGGTCATAATGTGATTGCTTAAGTATTTCTGTTTGTCTTCCCAACATTCAGTTGTATGATGAGATAGAATGGTTGAATTGATGGGAACTTCTAGTTGATGAGAACTTACTGAAGTTTTATCGAGACACCATCTCTGTACATATGAAGGTGGCCACAAAGACTCTTTCCAATGCAGTAAAATGATGCTTTTGAGACTACATCGACAACACTGGCAACAATGGAGGTTTTCCTTTTTCAACTCATTATTCTCATCACCAACTATCTATCCCTTCTGATGATACTCTCTCTTGATTTGAGATAGTGTAAGCCTGGCAGGGGGAGTTGTAGAATTCTTTTTTTCTGATAAGTGATCTCACTAGAAGCTAGCTTGTTATATAAATATACACACAAACACACACACACATGTACGTGTGTGTGTGTACATATAGTCATATTTATATATTTATAGGCATATATATTCATATGCCTATAAAATAAACCAGCTCACATATATTTACATATTTATATATAATATACTTATATAAATACATTTATGTATTCATACATATATATAACAAACAAGCTCACAGTTTCATTCATTGGGTGTCAACCTACTTTAGGTATTCATTTCTTGAAACTAATTCTTAGTTCTATTTTCAAGAGGCAGTCCATTTGTGTTTTAAATTATAGGCCAATAATTCTTGCTGGAAAGGAACAAGAGAGTTATTATAAATAAAAACTGACTCATAAATATATTGACCTAATATCTAATAACACTGACATACTTGCAGTGTATATTTAATTAAAATAGCATTAGACAGAACAAAATTAACCTCGAGAATAAACAAAGCAAATGTCTATAATAAAGGCAATTACCTATTACTATTGTTAGTGTAATAGTAACATCACTGTTACTGATGTAACATCACTGTAAGATTTTTATCAATATCTTCTGAAAGATAATTGCCTAATAAAATTCAGATGTAAAATGTTTCTCCTTGAATATTTATTTTTTTTAATCTTATAAAATGACAGTTATTTTTTGTTTTTGTTATTTTTTAAGCCTGAACTTTTTTTGACATTGCTTACAATGAACACATGAAGGAAGATAGGCCACTTGAAAAGATATATATTAAATCCCTTAAATTTAAAAAGAAGGCAGACAAAGTTGTTTTTAAACTTTCTAACAAGGAAGAATGGAAAATAAGCATAATTGGCATAGAAAATGTAGGTAGGTATAACTGTTGGGTATTAAACAAACATATTTAACAACTCAGCTCATTTGCACTCCCTCAGGATAGTGCTAGAACAATTTGACATTGCTTCAACATTGCATCAACAAAGAAATACTAAAAGAATTTAAGAAAAGAAAAAGAGAAAAAGGTTATGATAAAATCTTTTGATGTTGATAAGTTTAGGTTCTTTTATTCTGATGGTAAAACATAGCATCCTAAGACTATTTTAAGTGTTATATTTCTTTTCATAGTTCATAAGCATTTCTGTAACCTCTCCTCAAGGAAAATTCCAAAGTAAATAAGTTAAACATTTTATAATATCAGTCCTTGTTTTTCAGACTTATAGACTAGTGCTTTTGCTCTCCTGTAAGGTTTTGTTTGTTCCTTTTTAGTTGAATATAGGTAATTATATATTAGAATGCAGAAAGGTAGGCAATTTGGCCACTTAGTTGCAACTATTATGTAAATGGACTAAGTTTCACCTTTCAGGACAGAATGCAAAATTCCTTAAGGAAAAGTAACCCTTTAGACATCTTGAAACTGCTCTTTCACAGTTACTTTGATCAATTGCATACAGGAACTCCTCTGGTGCTCATGAGGTCATAGGAGGATTCCAGATCCCCCCCTTCACAGCACATGCTCAATACACCCCAAATAGAGAAAATATTACATTTGGAAATATACCAGTACTATCAAAATATTTCTTTAACTGTATAAATTAAAACAGATGTGACAGTAGTAATAATTCTGTAACATTATAAAATTGAGGGTTTTAAGGTTGTGGGGAGAGGATTAAGAAAAACCTCAAGAAGACATTGCACAGGTGACAGTGATGTCATAATGTTAGAAAAGCAACACTGTCTTCCAAAGGGGATTATATGTATCTTCACTGAAAACCCAGTGCCTAGCATGGTGACTGGCCTATGGTAAGCACTCAAAAAAATGTTTATTGTTTGACAGCATTAGCCTGCCTTGATGAAATGGAACTGTGCTCATATTGATCTCATGGATTCTCCTTCATGGTTCACATTTGCTAGGAGAAGGCTAAAACGATGGTTGACAAAGTATAAGCAGAAGGACTGGATCTACATCTTGGACATGGAGAAATCTGAAGGAAGGAATAATAATAAAAATCCTTCAGTTTCCAGACACAACTCTTTCTCTAAGAGATAAGATCTCATCTCAAAGATTGGGCCTTTGTTATTCTCTTTACTTCTTTTGGGAAATAGAGCCCTCAATAAGCCTCACTTGCTCATTGATAATGAAAAGAACAATAATTATTCAAGAACATGAGGAGAATTATCACTAGTTCCAGTGCAAGGTATCTGGAAGAAGTTCCTAAATCAAGTGGTATGAGGTATATACATCTTTTTATGGATGGCTCCTTGGGCTTTCTTTCTAATTCCAGCTCCTGGGGAAGAAAGCTGAAGAACGTATAGGGTACATATGAATATCATTTTGGGAATCTTGCCAAAGTGTTGGGGTTACCACCCTGAAAGCCTGTCAATTGCTTTTAATTACTTTTTAATAATTGTTTAAAATATCTTGTTAGGGACGCCTGGGTGGCTCAGTTGGTTAAGTGTCTGCCTTCAGCTCAGGTCATGATCCCGGGATCCTGGTATGGAGCTCCACATCATGCTCCCTACTCAGCGGGGAGTCTGTTTCTACCTCCCCCTCTGTCTGCCACTTCCCCCAGCTTGTGCTCTCTTTCTGTCAAATAAGTAAATAAAATATTTTTAAAAAATCATGTTAAATTTAAAACCCAGCATGTAACTATTTCTCTGTACATGTGATTCAGATACTTATTATTGAAAGTATTCTACATAATAGGTAATGTTTAATAATTATATTCTTTATGTACACTTTGTAATTATTTCTTATATATAAAATGTCATTGTGCATAAATTCACTTTTTACATCCAAATTTGAAAATAGAATTAATGTAAAACATAGTCTATGTCATTAAGAATGGGGATGTTCTTAGCTGTTAATAGAAAGCAAAACCACATAGAAAACAATCTTTCTCAGCTAGAAATGTATGATATATTACCATTTTAGTAGGATGAGTATTTTTCTTCCATGAGCTTCCAAGTCATACTATCTCTTTGACCTCATTAGTTTGCTTTGAGACTTACTAAATTGAGAACAGGAGTAGGCACAAAATTTGCTTTTAATAAGATCCTAGCAGTTTCTTCATTTGAGTATTGAATTTGCATTCCAATAGCAAGAATGGAAATACTTGGTATTGGACATTGTACTCTTTATAGATTAACAAAATTGAAATAGTGTAATGAAAATAAAAAAGAAATTTAACTCTGGTGTGGATTCTTCATGACCATTGAAAAAGTCTGGGTCATATGAAGTAGTTTGAAATACTTTATTGTAATGTTTTTGTTTCTTTTAAATTTGAATGAACCAAGACAAGAGTGTTAAATATTTTAAATTGAGCTCACAATTTTTTCTTTACAAGGCCTTTACTGAGCCTTCCTGTTGGCCCTACATCTGTGTTAGTTTCCTAGGGCTACCATAACAAATTATCACAAACTGAGTGGCTTAAAACAACAGGGATTTATTCTCTCACAGTTCAGGAACACAGAATTCTGAAATAAAAATGTTGGCAGTGTTACTTCCTTCTGGAGGCTTTGAGTGAGAATCTGTTGTAGTCTTCGCTCCTAGCTTTCTGTGGTTGTCAGCAGTCCTTGGCATTGCTTGGCTTGTAGCTCCAGCACTTTGATTTCTGCCGCTCTCATGGCCTTCTTCCCTGCATGTTTCTCTGTGTGTCTGTCCTCTCTCCTCTTTATAAGGACAACAGTCACTAAAATGAGGGCTCCTCTTAACCTAGTATGACCTTATCTTAAGTAATTACATCTGTAAGAACTTGTTCCCAAATAGGGTCACATTATGAGGTTCCAAGTGTAGGTGAATTTTGAGTGGACGCTATTCAAACTTTAATGGGTATTGGTTTCTTCTTCGTGATTTAACGAAACTCAAACTTTTTTCTGGAGTCGATTTCTCTTTACCGCTGAGAAAGTCTGGACTCTATGAAGCATTCTGAGCCTTCCTGTTAGTACAGGGCCCTGCCTTTGTATAGCATCTTCTGTAGCATCTGCACAAACCTATCTTATCGATTACCACTCTAAAACAAAATCATTGCCTTTCCTTCTTTCACCTCAAGAATGCAAGCTTTTTGAGGAAAGGGAGTATGCCTTGATATGATTGAAATCTCAGGTTTTAGCAACTGTCCGGGACACAGAAGGCAAACTGTGGACATGGTTAATTTATTCATTCCCATAGTCATCAAACACTTGTCGAATGCCTACTGTGTGCTGGCACAACCAGTATAGCAGCTGGGAGAACATATTAATCTATTTTGAATTACATACCTGTTTTGGATATTGATTCAACAATTTCCTAGAAAGTATATATACGCACATACAGTTTATCATGCATTTCCAGGGTTCATAGAATCCAGAGATTCATGAATTCTTGGTTAAAAATCCCTGGCATTGGTTCTATATAAACTATCTTGCTTCCATTTTCTCATCCCTAGGGTAGTGCAAGACTACTCATAGTAATACTTGTTTTGTTGATTAGAATACATTTAGCAGTAGATAACAGAAATCTCAATTAATGTTGTATTAAACCAGTATAGTTTTATTTTTCTCACTTAAAATTAATTTTAGATACTGGCAGTAGCTGGCATTTTTTTAGTTCTGTGATGAATTCATCCAAGATCTAACCCCTTAGTCTTTGGTCTCCCTTGCTAAGCCAGGGTATTAACTTTGGGTGGTATGACTTTATACAAAGATAGGAAGCAATGGTTGGCTAGGAAAGTAAGGACCTTATCTTCTTTCCCCTCACATTAGAATAAAAATTCTTTCCCATTAACAACTAGCAGACTTCCTGTTCTGTTTAATTAGCCAGAAGAGAGAAACATGGAAACCCTTTGGTGCAAGTAATGCTGGGAAATTAGTATCTATCCATGACTAGATTAGATCAATAAGGATTTATTTCTGGGGTTGGCTACATTGCCTTGCAGAACATAATTGAGATTCTCTTAGGAAAGAAGATAAGTGAGATGGCTGTTGAGTAGATGAATAAGAGTGTCTGCCACACATACACGTAAATCTTAAAAGCCTTGAAAGTGCTTTCCAAAATTTAGTCTAATCTAAACATCATATTTGTGGCTCAAGAATCATTTCCCATTTGCTGCTGATGAAACTAAGGCTCAGAAAAGTAAACTGACTTGCCTAAAACTTCACAAGTAAGTGGCTGAGCTGAGATAGGATCTTCTAAGCTATTTGTGTCTGTGCACATTTTTTTAGGATGTTCATTCATATGCTAATAAGCATTAGAAAAAGATAATGATCCTTTAAAAAAAACAATATGAAAGAAGGAGTAAGGATGAATCCAATTAAATTTATTTGAGTTTTCAGGTCCACATTGCATATACAGTGTTGATTCCCTCAATATGCTAATGGAAAGAAGACAGGTCTAAATTAGAGGTATATCAAGTGAACTTAGAATTGAAGAGGACAGAGCATGAGAATCCCATGCATTCTCTGTCTTAAAGGAAAGATGTCCGGGAAAAATCTATCTAAACTTAGAGTTTCTTGTTTTCCCATCCCGAGATTGCAGCAAACAAAAATCTATCACCTGCACTTTAAGAACTAATAGCAATGAAGATAGGAGTAGAAATGTACCTAGCAGCTTCTTGTCTAAGGATGATCCTACTGTAAAATATTGACTCCTCTGAGCAGTTCAGTTACAGGAGGGGGCTAGAAACATTTTCATTTTTGAAAGAGAATTGGGTCAATAAATGTTAACATTTCTGAGTATTTTTCAAGAAAAAATGTGTATACATCATAGTAGGTGTTTTTGTTGCTCTTCTTTTGGCAACCTCATTTTGATTTCTCAAATCAAAGGGAACCACCTTTCTCTCATATCCGCTAGACATGGCCTTAGGCCTTCCGAGCCCACACTCTTGTTCCAGGCATTGGCAAGTGAGCCACATCTGGCCAGTTAACCTCTTCTACCTCTTAGCCATCAGTATTTAGTTCTGGGTTGCAACCATGAGAGGAAAATAAGATAAATACAGAGCTTCTGCTTGAACATCCAGGAAAGAGAAACTATTTTTACATTAATGTTCTAAATTACTGGAATAGATGAGGCTGAATGACAATCAGAAGAGGCTGAATGGCAATCACTGTAAGTGGAAAAGAAGAGAGGACGGGGGGCTCTCTTATTTATTGAGTATCAGCTATATCACAGGCAGTGTGTGAAGTGTTTTACATATAATATCTTAAGTAATCTTTACTCAAATCTTATAAAATCAACATTATTTCCTCCATTTTTAGATGTAGTCTTAAGAGATTAAGTGATTTGTCTAAGATTACACAGAGCCAACGAAAGAATTTGACCTCATGGTGTTAGAATATGGAATGGGTTATATTTGCCGTCTCTTTCGGTTCTGAGTATCGATATCTTAAGAGTATATATATTTATGCACATGGCACAGTTATCATGATATGCTGAGATAGAATTATGTATAACACCATGGTTCTGTATTGTATTTTACCAACTACATCAATCTTAATAGAGAATTATCTCTGGTCAGAGGATACTTCTGGTCATGACCAAACTGATGGCTAAGAAATATTTCTCTCCGTAGTTTACTGGGCTAAATGGACATTGTTAGTCATCCTCCATGTGCAATTAATTGGGTAACATAGTTTGTCACAGCCACATTTGAGTTGATGGAACCACCAGTCACTTGCTCAGGACAAAAACTGGGGTTCATCCTAATCATCCCTTTTCTCTCATTGTCCACACACATCAGTATGTTATATCTACTTTACATCCAAAATAGATCCTGGATTGGGCACCTGGGTGGCTCAGTCAATTAACCATCTGCCTTTGGCTCAAGGTCATTATCCCAAGGTCCTAAGATTGAGGTCTGTATCAGGCCCCCTGCTATCAGGGAGTCTGCTTCTCCTTCTCCCTCTGCCCCTCTCCCTGCTTGTGCTCTCTCTCTCTCTCTCTCTGTCAAATAAATAAATAAATAAAATATTTAAAATATATCTATATCTATATATTTATATATATAAATCTATATCTATAGCTACATATCCTGGAACAATTTCCCCCATCTCACCTCTGTTAACATTCTAGTCATGCCACCATTATCTGGTAGAACTACTATAACACCCTATTTTTCCTAGATGATATTTCTACTTCTTTTTGTTGCCTCATTTAGTCCATTCTCTATGAATTTGCTTTCATGATCTTTTAAAAATAGAAATCAGAACATATAACTGTTTAAAATTCTCCATTTAAAATGCTTCACATAGCTTCCTATTACAGTTAGAATAGATTCCTAGCTTATTACCATGCCTACAAGACTAATATCTTCCTCCTACTTATCCCTAAACTCATTCCCGACCATTCTCTTCCTCTCTCCTCCACTCTAGCAATCCTAGTTCTTTGTTGTTGTTTTTATTAAGTAATTACCTCTTAAGTACATTTAAGAGATTATTTCCACTTCAGGGATTTCACACTTACTGTTTTGTCTTTTTAGAATTCCATACTCCTCTGTTTTTACACTGTTGATATTACTCATCATTTAGTTGTCATCTTAATCATCACCCCTCGTACAGGACTTTTCTTAGCATCCTACCTAAAGTAGCCACTTGCATTAGTCACTTTTCTCCCGTTAGCTTGTTTTGATTTCTTAATAGAATTTGTCACTATTTACAACGATCTTATTTACGTTTCTGCTTACATTTTCTTGTCTTCCCAGCCTTCAACTTACTCAAGCTCCAACACACTTAAATTCCCATGAGAGGCAGGAGACTTCTCTTCCTTGTGCATACAACATTGTCTGGAATTCAGTATGTACTCAGTAATTATTACTGAATGAATGAACCAGAGTTAGAATAAAAATTAATGTACCCAGCATGAAAAGTTGACTTAGGTCCATTTCTTAGTATTTGTTTTTTTGCTTTTATGCATTTGTTTTCTCCGCTTTAGATGTAAGTGGGTTATCAGCCACCTGAGAGAGCCACAAAGCCCCGTGAATATGTGATTGGATGGGAAAAAGACAATAGATGGACTTAGTTGTGTAGTTCTATCTCCTTGAACCCAAGCATTTTATACAAAAATAAAACAAGAAAGCTTTTTGTTTGAAAATGAAATCCCTACAGTAGAGATTAGCATGTTATTGACATTTGCACCCCAAATCACTTTCCCAGGAATGAACCACCACCAAGGGTGAAGGATAAAGGACTGTGTAATTTCCATCAATAGCAGAGACCATTCTTAATTTTATTCTTGGCTCAAATACACTGGTCAATTTTAAAATGATGCATTAAATGGAAAATATCCCACTCTCCCAAAAGAATATATATAGGATAAAAATAAATGTTTTATAAAGCCTAATAGTCTAGATTGTGTCTTGTTATCTCCATAATGTTAGAGCACAATATTTATTTCTGGACTGCAAAAAAAATTTGTTGCTCATCAACAAAATGAGATTATTTATTATAAATGGTTATCATGTTCATGAAGACAAATGGCTCAAAGTAAATTAAAGATAATTAAAGCTGTTGTAGGTAATTAAATTACTAATCTGTTTCTTATACAAAATTTACCCCAACTACTTGTGAGGTTTTCTGTAGAAATAATACATTAAGAAAGTAGGTCCATAGGTATACCAGCACTGCCCAGAACTTTGAGTGATGATGGAAATGATCTATATCTGTATTGCCCAAAATGGTAATCACTAAACACATATTGAAATGTGGCTAATAAGACTGAGGAACTGAATTTTAAATTTTATTTATCTTTAATTAATTTTAATTTAAATAGCCACATCTGGATAATTGCTTCCATATTGGATAGAACAGGTAGATACTAATATCTTTAACAAACTAACTGTATATAGAGATCTGGACACTATAAATTAAACTATCTAGAGAGATTGGATATTCTATTGCCAAAGATAATGGAATTACTTTTTCATAAAACATTTGCATTTTTGACTGCATTCTTCAAACCATGATTACTTTGGTAAGACATGTGAGATCATTAGGTCCACTGAAATGGCAGTAGGGGGATAGTTTGAGAGCAGGAGGTCTTTTTCAGATTAGTGGAGTCACATACGAATACATTTATATTATGTGCTAACTTTAGAATCTAACCTCTCACGACAGCTAATAAATCTCTTAAATTAAGATGTAAGGGCTAAATGTTAAAAATGGTTACACCAGCTTGCAAGGACAAGCACTTTAGAATTCCTACTTACCCCCTTTTACCTCAACTTTGTTTACCTCTAGAGATTTCATAATTATAGCTAAAGTAGAATGGTTTGATTTTTTACATATCTACATATAGACTTTCTTTCATTCTTTTCTTGGTTGGCTTCAATGTTTCTCAAATTTTAGTGTGCAATTTTCTGCATCAGGTTGGGTACACAGAACTGTGTGTACTGTATTTCATAGGTAATTTAAGGGCAATTTTTACATAATTGATTTTGCTTTCTGTGCTGACTTGACTAACTCCTGTGTGACTTGTCTACCTCTATCAGTGCTTAATCCTAGCCTTTTTGTTAAATTATTTCCCCCCAAGGTTGTGAAGCAGATCAATTCAGTATTACGTCAACTACATTTAAAGCATTTAAAAAAAAAAAAATTCATACCCTCAGTTATCTGATTTTTCTAAGTATTTTTTTTATGCTCAAAGGCTTAATTGCTAAAAGCAGAGTTTGAAATAACCGAATAAATTTTAAGCATCTGAATACTGAGCGGTAATATCTATTTCTATCTTTTTTTTTTTTTTTTTTTATGTTTTCCAGGCCAACAGAAGCTGTACATTTTTAGAGTCTTTTCAGGGCCAACTTATGAAAAAAAATATTCCTTGAGATTTTAATTACAGAAAAGTGATTTTCCACTCAAAATTTTCTAACTAGGTTTCTTAATATCTGCCTACCTAGAAATTAGATAGCTTCAAGTTGTCCAACACATAATTTCTTTATGTGAATTGGTAAATTCTTTTTTTTTTAAAGATTTTATTTATTTATTTGACAGAGATCACAAGTAGGCAGAGAGGCATGCAGAGAGAGAGAGAGAGAGAGAGGGGAAGGAAAGCATGCTCCCTGCTGAGCAGAGAGCCTGATGCGGGGCTCGATCCCAGGACCCTGGGATCATGACCTGAGCCAAAGGCAGAGGCTTTAACCCACTGAGCCACCCAGGAGCCCCGTGAATTGGTAAATTCTTAAGTATAATGCTAAAGACTGTTGTGCAAGCAAAAAAAAAAAAAAAAAACTAATAATATTCTCAATGTTTAGGTATTTTACAGTATAGTTGTGGTCGCAAACTAATCATAAGTGAAATCAATGTGAATAAATTAATGTTTTAGGGTGTTTTATAAGTTAACAACTATTTTGCAAGTCTACTTGTATCAAAGTATTTAACTAAATGCTTTGTGATTTTTAAAATTTTATTTATTTGATAGAGCAAGCATGAGAATGAATGCAGGGAAGGGCAGAGGGAGCCCAAGAGGCAGACTCCCCACTGAGCAGGGATTCCCACTTGGAGGCTGGATCCCAGGACTGTGGGATCATGACCCAAGCCAAAGGCAGATATTTAACCAACTGAGCCACCCCAGAGCCCCTATGTTTTGTGATTTTTGACAAGTAAATACTTTGTGATTTTTGACAAACATATTCTTGTCTTGTAAAACCTTTCAAAGGCTGGCAAATAAATTCTCATCAACACATAAAATATATTTGGTACTTCTGAAACACACATGTGCATGTGCACACACACAGAAGGAGAGAGAGAGTGTTGATGTCTTTCACGGGGAATGTTTTATTTATACTCTTAGAGATGGAAGTTTACAAGGAACCTATACTTAGGAGAAATGTTTGTATAATTTATTAAATGAGAACAGCCTGTGTCTTACCATCTTAATGAAATTCACAGTAATGTCACAATTCTACATACTCAACAATGCCTGCATTGTTCATTTGACATAGAATCTTTAATTCTCTGATAGTGCAAATGTCCTCACTATTTAACAAAAGAAAATACTTCTTACATCTTACTTTTATGACTAAACTGTAAGACGGACAAGAGAAAAGACGTAATTCCTATTCCTCATGTTTCTGCAGAATTCAAAGAAGAGTAAGCACATGATACATATTGAGTCTTCCATATCCATCTTCAAAGTTTTCTGTTCCTTAACTACAACTTTTACTCATTTCCTGATAAAATTAAGCTTGCTGTCTGAATTGCTTAGATTGGGTCCTATTTTCTAATTGCTTCACAATTCATTGCTGCAAATATTTACTGAGAATCTATTATATGCCCACCACCTTGTTAGCTACTTAAAAATCTTCCTTGCCCCAAAGGCGTTCATAGTATATAGTAAGTGATGTTAGTTAGCCTTCCATTTATTTTTCTACAGTCTCATTTATCTTCATTACAACTATGATTTATAAGACTACCATGAATATTTCTTGAGCACTTTGTAGAAGCTTAGTGAATAAAAGATAACATAATTGTGCAGAGTATTGTGCTGAGCATTAAACTATAAAAGATCAATGACTTTGGCTGAGCATTGAAGTGGAAATCTGGACTGCAAAGTATATTTAGAAGCAAAAAAGTTTCTGTCTTTCATATGATATCAGAAAAAATATAATTTCCACTCTCCCCCAAAAAATACATGAGAAAAATAGATCTAACTGAATGGAACTTGAATATGAATTCAAGAATCATATTTTTACTCAAATGAGAGGCTGTTTTAGGTTATCAGCTTTAGCACCCAATAATCAGATTGAACAAAATAATCACATCAACAGCTCCCATGTTCTTCAGACCCAGTAACTATTACACAGTTAGTCATTCCTCAGTGTGGAGCTACTTGTGCAGAATTGCTGCTCCTCAAGATAGATGGAAACGTTACTGCTGGTATAAGTGCACTTAGGCTGTTCCAAGGGAAATGCTGCTCCAAGGGAATAAGAGCAGCAGTACCCTCCCTGTTGGTTGAGCTAGTAAGGAATAGGATGACTTTATGGCTTTTTTATATCTTTGCCATTTTTTTAGGCTAGAGAAAAAATCAGTTCTCAATGAAAAAGAATAGTGTAGAATAGAGGATAGTATGTATCAAATACACATAACCATTTCCTACCTTTGAGTAATCTCACATTATTTCATTGGTACAGTTCTTTCATACACATTTATTGAACTGTAATAAGGAGTCAAGCACTGGGATCTAGTCCCTGTTCTCAAAGAGTTCCTTTTGGGCACAGGAGAAAAATCACACATTTCTTATCTCTGTCATTCAGATTTATGTAAATCAAAGGTAGAGCTAGGCAACCCCTAGCAACTCCAGTAACAATTTGTGTCTACTCGCATTGATGAGGACAATCACTCACCAGTGTCCAAGTAAGGATGGGTCTAACTGTTGTACTGTGTACCAGGGAAAAGGAAGACAATAGCATTGATGTGGCAAGGGGGATGTAAGAGAATATGTGGTATGACTCAATAAGTTAGATTTTACAACAGAACATTAGTTTCAGAAGCAAGCAGAATTTTGGCTATGGTATGGCAACTGATACCACTCTGATCAAGAAAAATGATAAATATTTTTTCATGTTGGGAGGAAGATAGAGTTTGTCATTTAAAATATCTAAATCACTTAGGGACATATTCATGACCAGATCACTTCACTGTGGGTAACCCAGAGATAAAGAGCATCTTTTTATTAGAGATTGTTGAATTGTCATAGAATCTGAGAACTGAAGCATAAATGAGATGCATCAGCACCATCAAAACCTCAACATTATTTCTAAGTGAATCTAAGTACAGGGAAGCTTCAAAAATTGCTTTGGAGGAATTTTGCAAAGAATTCTATTCCCCATGAGTGTGGAAGGGGGTTTGGAGCCAGTAGAAATTGGATAGTATGTTCAAGAGTTATGTGGATGTGGGACCACTAGGATAACATAGGAACAATAGATAAAACAATTATGTTCTTATCCTCACATTTATGCCGTTGAGTTCCTTTACTCTCAGTGAGGCTAATCTGGGCTATTTGGGCCACATTGTCTTCATTGGTATTTCTAGCTGACATCCCTTTTTTTTGTAGCTCTGCCATGAATAATCGGAACCACTCCTACTTTTCCTGACTCACACCAAGAAACTTAGAAGCATGAAGAAGAGAATTTTGGTCAAAGTGAACAGGAAGAAAACAGACATAAGTAACAATGTTAAACAAAGGAGAATCATCATCAGAAAGAGTAAGAGCAGGAGAGCACTGACAAAAGTTTTCTAAATTGATGGAGAACCAAATGAGGTAAAAGAAAAATTACATCCAGAAAACATCTGGTTTGGTAATAAATATATGGTGGAAGGAAAAAACCTGACAAGAATAACAAGTAAAAGATGATATTCTGACTTCTTTCAATGATAAGATAAACTTAATATTTATCACATTCCATATGTCCTCCAATGCTTTGCTTTCAGTGCACCTGGGTGGCTCAGTTAGTGAAGCGTTTGCCTTCAGCTCTGGTCATGATCTTGGGGTCCTGGGATCAAGCCCCACTGGGCTCTCCATTCAGCGGGGACTTTGCTTGTCCCTCTGACTCTCCCTCCACTCATGCGTTCTCTCTCTCCCTTCCCCCACAAATGGATAAATAAAATCTTTTAAAAAAAATATAATGCTTTGTTTTCAAGTAGCATTTTCAGAAATATTTGGAAAATATATGAAAATATTAAAAATGAAAGCAACCATAGAATGTATTTCTGCTGCACAAATTTCTTGGTTCTTGAGGATCTGCCAGAAATTTTCCCCACAGTCCTAAACTGAGGAATGTTTGCACTCAACTGTATCCTCTGTGAAGATATTGTTTTTTTAATGTTTATATATCACCTGCTTAATACATCTTAGAAAATTAATAAGCATCTATTATTCAACAAAAAATTAATGACAAATTTGTTACTATAACTTTTGGTACATTTGTATCTATTCTTCTTAGAAACTCAAGGACAAAAGTTTAAATCTCCTTTACTAGGAACTTGAAATTACAACCTGAGTGTTGTGTGTTTGTGTTCATGTTCTCTAGTGCAGTAAATCTCAGCCCTAACTGTGCATTGGCAGCACCTGGGAGCTGAGAGATAATATCACTATCTGGTCTCATCTTCAGAAAATCTTGACTTTTTGTGTGTTTGGGTTGGGGTCTGGATATAGATATTTTTTTAAAAGTTCATCAGTTTTCTTTCTTTCATTTTGTGTTATGGTTGAAAAACACTTTTTTTTTTCTCATTTGGTTTTATAATCCTCAAAGGTTTTTTGATGTTCCTAAATTACATTTCTGTATGGTTTGTCAGGGACATCGTATAGAGAAATCTCTGAAAGATGAATGTTAAACCATTTGTATATTTGTGTAGGAGAATCTTTAAAGTCTATAAAACATGATCCAAATGCAGTTCCCAAAGGTCAATGTCAGAATAGTCTTGAAGTGTATCTGTCTTCATCATTACTACCATGTATTAGCATGAAAAGTTATTGGAACATAAGGTTCACATGAAATATACCTTAATTTGACCATATCAAACAGTCATTTATTTAAAGTGTTGTTTCCATTTTAATAATGGGGTAATTGAATAGAAAACATATTGACTAGAAGCTAAATACCTCATCTTTTTAGACTGCCACTATGATTCACTAGAACTGCTTCAAAACCTACTTTGCTGGAGAGGAACCAACTTTATATTGACATAAGCCAATAGGAGAGGCTGATATTGGGAATGAATGCAAAATGTTAATTAGGAAGGCAGATGGGTAATATAAGCAAGAACAGAAATTAAATGTCACAAAGCAAAACTTTCTAAGTTTAGAGACAGAAGCATTTACATTTAATATGACTTCTGCTTCTGATTCTTAAATACTTTCCCTAATCACTTCTCTCTTAATACCTGATTGCACTTGACTTTTTAGTGCACCTTGGCTGATTAGCAAACTGGCTTCATCAGGAGGAAAATGTGTGTGTTTTCCAAAGGAGAGATGCTGCAAGAGCTTCCAAGAAAAAGAAAATATTTTCTCCATGTTAATTTTCATGACAGAGTGAATGAAAAACCAGTGTGGGCACAATATGGTCAAATTCCTTTTATGATTCAGTCACTTCGCTCCTGCCCTGCTCTGCTGGGCCTCCAAAGGTATCTCAATGACCTTTTCAGTTTATTCTGTTGGGATACTAGCCCTTTATGGAAAAACAGTTTGAACGTATCTCTCTACTCTAGCAGCAGGAATTCTAATCCCAGTCAATGTATAAAGTTCATGGAACTCTGCAGAGAAGGAGAGCAATATTTCAGAAGGAGGAAAATAAATCTCTCTGAAGAATCTCCATGCGATTCACCAAAGTTTAATAAGCCTTTTATTGTGTTTTAAATAGGCTCTGCTACTTTATTACTCTTAGTCATAAATATACATTGAAATTTATTTAAATAGTCACAAGGGATGCTCTGGATTAAACAAATTTTGAAGTTTAATAGACTGTGAGTTTCTTTATTGACAAGAATATTAAATTATTAGTTCTTTAAGGATCTAAATATTTGCTCATACTAATACAGAAATATGTTTTCAAAAATTTCATGTGTTTGTAACTACTTTGTCTTGCAAACATTTAGAAGTATTGCGTAAGTAGATTAATTTAGAGAATTTACAGAGAGCATATCTACACATGGAGAAACACACACACATACACATGCACCATGATACACGATACCACAGGGAGGTTTTCACAGTTCTCTCAAGTTCAAGAGAGTTGGTTGTTGATATTGTTTTTGTTGTTTCCCTATGTTTTAGCAATAAAGTCATCCTCTCTTTTGCCGTGGATGAGAAAATAATCTGGCAAATAGAAGGAGTGAATGCACCAGGAATAAATACTATGACAAAAGAAGGTTGTCAACCTTAAATTTGAGTTTCTGGTCAAATCACAAATAGTTATCACTGCTTTCCAACAGACTGGCATGCGTGGTGGGTCCCAGAACATTTCTCTGACTATTCCCTTTCTTGTAGAATAGCACACATTGCTTCATCAAAAATCCCACCAGCCATATGCACTGTGTATGTATGTGTATAGGAAGAGTGTAGCTCTTCCTATACTGTAAACTTGTCTGCCTTCTCTATTACTGTTAGTAGTGCCTTGAATGCACAACCTAATTTGATTTAATTTTCAAGTCTCAATTTATATTATGTATTACCTGATACATTGTAGGCAAGTACAATGTAGGATTATTAGAGTAAAATCTAGTAAGTGCAGCTTACTAGTGTAAAGGTTAACTGGTCTTTAAAATTGGAAAGAAAAGAAATTATGAGTGATTTTAATAGAAAATAAATTTATCTAAGGATATCATAAGTTGCAGGTCAGATATCCAATTATAAGTTCTATCCCTTGGTGCATGTTCTCATTATGTGTCATCTTTAGGGGAGTTTTAAGCAAGAAATCTCATGCTTGGCAGCCAAGAGATGGACATGAACCCTAAGTCCAGTTGTTCCTCCAGAGGAATTAAATTTCAAGCATTTCATGGAAGGATGGCCTAAAGGGATTATCCAATTGTTTTTCTGTTCCCTAGGTTCCTGAAATTTTTCCTTTTTTCTTTTTTATGATTCTCGACATAACTCCACTTTGCCTTGCCAGAATTGCTTTCTACCGAATGTTACCAACAACCCTTCTCCAATTTCTCTCCAAATGTATAGTACATAAATATAAACTATGATGAAAGAAAATATCACCAATGTCTTAGTACCTTTCCTCAACACAAACAAAAAACTTGATAAACAAATGAATACATTGAATTATTTCTGTAAAATCCCACAGAACGTTTTCGTCCTGGAAGGTGACCTACTTGTGAAAAAAATATATATATTTTTGTTTCATAAGTGAATTTGGTTGACCTGATACTGCTGATTTGTTACTTTGGTTGATGTTAAACTTTAATTTCCAGGAAAATTCTAATGTGGGCTGAACTCTATCCTTGCTCGTCGAGAAGATTGCTTTTGAACAACTGTATTATATACGATGAGTTCTGTGAGTCATTTAATAGGAGGCATCTTTAGGGAGTGAAACCAAACCCAAATCTGTTCTAGGAAGGTCAAGTCTCCACATTCAAAGCAAAGTGGAAGATAATTGTAATGGTTCGTATGGTTTACATAGAACTTATTTTTTAATTGTGGGATTTGTGGTTTCTTTTCTCTGCCTTAATGTGCCACCCAGAATAGAATAAAGTTTAAGTCACTATCTTTCTCTGATTACAAAGGTGGACGGTTGAATTACTCATAATCAAAAGAAACTCTCACTTTCTTTTCTTTTTTTTTTTTTTTAAAGATTTTATTTATTTATTTGACAGAGAGAAATCACAAGTAGGCAGAGAGGCAGGCAGAGAGAGAGGAGGAAGCAGGCTCCCCGCCGAGCAGAAAGCCCGACGTGGGGCTCGAACCCAGGACCTGGGACCATGACCCGAGCCGAAGGCAGCAGCTCCACCCACTGAGCCACCCAGGCGCCCCAAAACTCTCACTTTCTAAACTACCAAAGTTGGCTACTCTTGTATGTTTTAATTTCCTTTCAAGGTACACATCTCCTGCCATACTGAGTTCCATTTCTCCATTTATGTAGGTGGGTAGTTTTATGTATATAACGTCTCTTAGAAACCAGCATTATGAATTAGCCTGTGGAGCATGTTGTCTGGTTTTTGCAACGTCTTTTACTTTTGCCAGTGAAGCCTGTGATGTTTAATTTACATTCCCCTTGAAGTAGGGGAAATTGTAGCCATTATACAACTGAGTTCCACTTGTCCTAAGCTTTTCTAATTTTTTAAAATGGTTTCCTTGGCTGCCTGAGGGCAGAATATGCCAGATTCATTTTGTTCCTAGGATCTTTCCTATCTCTTTCTCTCTCACTCTTCTTGAGACTTCTTGTTCCTAGAGTAGTTGGAATGTTTGTTTTGTTTGCCCTAAAGCCAAAGCATGATATATTGCTTTACCTATCAAACCAATTATACAGTGTTTAAAACCTTCAAAAGAAAGGTCTTTAAAAATATGGATGAGGGCTATAAATAGACCATTTAAAAAGTCCATTTTGCTAAATGTGAGCCATTATTTAGTCAATTTGTTAGAGCACAAATTCCATTATGTGGTTGACGGAGTGTTAGTGATTATTTGGCCTTCTTCCACCCATCCAATGAAAGATAGATGAAGAAATTAAAAATGACTTGTTACTTTTTAAAAAAAATTATTTATTTCAAGTGGAAATAGTTTGTAAATTCACCAAACTATAAGATCATTTTTACATTGCTGCGAGTCCATATAATTTTTGTTTCCATCTGTCATAAAATATCTTGGGGATTGAATATGGCAGTTACTTATGGCCTTAAGCCACACAGTAGCAATGTTTTCAATATTCTTTTAGAGCATTGGCTAAACCAACAATGAAATTAATGAAGTATTCATAAATTAAATGTTTGTTGTGCACTATATAATTTTTTGTGGATTGGAATATGAGATAGTTGTATAAAGAGCTAATCAATCATCTGCTGAATTTACTCCATCTGTACTTAAGTGGTCTAATTCAGAACCCAAATGATGTTTTTGTTTAAAGAGTAAAGTATATTTCTAAAATCAGTCAAATATTTGTATTTAGAGTGGACATGTGCCTACTTGCATTTTTAATAGAGTAGCTACTTCAAATATATTTTTAAAGATCTGTTGGTTTCATCTTTGTCTTTTTTTTTCACTGAAGAAATAGTCTCACATTCTTTTTTTTTTAAGATTTTTAAAAATTTATTTATTTGAGAGAGAATGACAGAGAGTGTATGTGTGCACACATGAGCAGGGGGGAAGGGCAGGGGAAAGGAAGAAGAGCAGGGACTCTATCCCAGGATTCTGGGATCATGACCTGAGCTGAAGGCAGACACTTAAACAACTGAGCCACCCAGGCACCCTCACATTCTTAGTTTTAATACATTAAATACAGATTTAATGAAGGAACACAAGAGATACATGTAAAACTCAGAAGAATTCCAGAGTTTAGTTTTCTCATCTGAAACACAGAAAACAAGTGAGAGGGACAGGTAGATAGGGTAGATAAAAACCAAAAAGAAAGAGATCAAGTTTTTGTCCGGTGCATGTGTGTGTCTTTACAGTAAGTTACAAAGTTGAAAAAACAATACGATTTGGAACTGTTGCCTCACTTACTTTCCCATAAAAATGAGATTTGTTATTTTGTGATTACTTCTGGACAAATTCTGGAAGAACGATGAGGGAGTGCCATATCTGCTCACCTTGCTTCTTTTTATTTCCTGTTCTTTTAAGGGAACAAGAAAACCATTTAAGGGACCATTCAATATACGATTGTTCAAATAACTGATTCCAGAATCCTTCAGGAAGTCTCAAGACAAAGAGTATAAGGAAAGGACAATCCCCTAAACTGAGCTAGAACATTTTAGATATTTGAAGATTCAATATTGCCCATGGTAGTGCCATGCTTTGTATTTTTCAATACAAAGAAAAAGATAAACTAGTTTTCATATATCTCCATCTGGCAGTCTCTATGCCGAATTATCTATTAAAGATTCCTTTTCTCTCCTAGAACTCAAATCTCTCTTTCTGCTGACTTTTTCCAAAAAGAAGGACTTAAAGATGCTTAAATATCTATTAACTTAAGCAAATATATGTTCATATTTAATTTTCCATCTCATATCCCCATCAATCTGCCAGAGTCTCTTATTATTCCCTTCTAGGGTGGAGATACTTAAAAAAAAAAAAAAAAAAAAGTCTCTAACTGTTTACCTTTTCTTTCCTAACATTAAACACATAATAATTTGTCTTTGGACTTAACACAAAATTAAAAATGATCTCAACGGAGGGAGGAACAATTCTCTATGTTAAATGCAATGACTGCTTTTTTTTTTTAATATTTTATTTATTTATTCGACAGGCAGAGATCACAAATAGGCCGAGAGGCAGGCAGAGAGAGAGAGGAAAGGAAGCCTGATCCCAGGACTCTGGGATCACGACCTGAGCCCAAGGCAGAGGCTTTAATCCACTGAGCCACCCAGGTGCCCCCAATGACTGCTTTCTTGTGCCTTATCTTACTTGACCTCTCTGCGCCATCACTGTTGAGAACAATTAACTTCTTTTTTTTTTTTTTTTAAGATTTTATTTATTTGACAGAGAGAGACACAGCGAGAGAGGGAACACAAGCAGTGGGAGTAGGAGTAGGAGAATGAGAAGCAGGCCTCCTGACAATGAGCAGGGAGCCCGATGCCAATTACTTCCTAACTGAAACAAGTGCTTTTGGCTCCTGCTGACATTAGTGTGTTTCCCTATTCTTCCATCTCTTGCTGTGATAATTCTTTGTTTCCTTTTCAAGGTCCTCTGACCTTGTTAGCATTAGTATTGCCCTGAAGTCTGAACTAAGCCTGATGTTCTCCAGTCCCTGGGAAAACTCCTTTGCTCTCATGGTCTCAAATTCCAAAAAATAATGATGATTCACAGATCTTAATCTCGAGAGCTCTAGAATCAAATATCCGGTATTTACTCATAGATATTCTACTATATCATTATTCCTCCCTCCCCGAAGGCCCTCCCCCACCATAAAACCCTGCATTCCTTCCATGTTTTCTCTTTCAGGAAGACTCTGCATACAGTTGCTGAGCCGTCTTCCTCCACTCCTGATAGCTTGTATACATTGTGTTTGTCTTGGAAGATACCTCTTCCAAGAACCTTTGCTGAGCCCCTAAATTTGAGTTATGTGCTCTCTTATGTGCTCCTGTGATCACACAGCAACATTTTCTGTCTAGTCTTACTAATCATGAAGCAAGTTTTGCCTCGCTGACTAGACATAAAATTATGTGAGGGTCAGGACTTTTCAGTATTGTTTAAAGACTCAGACTACACAAGATAACACCTAGCACATAGTAGACTTCAATACTTTTTCAATGAATGAATAAAAGAGAAAATAGGAGATAGACCATTTATAGCAAGTTGAGAGGAAATAAGTGTTAACGGTAGGTTGATTTCAGACCGTACCAAAAAAGCACAGTAGAAAAGTATGATTTTATTTGCCAGATTTTTTTTAATTGCATACAACTGAAACACAAATAAAAGAATGAAGTATGGTTTCTACTGAATGCTATCGCTGTCAGACCATCGTCAAAAAAAAAAAAAAAGTAAAATCACACTGACTTAAGCAGAATAAGGAGATTTATTGTCTCCAGTCACTGAACAACTCCAGGTAGTCCAGTAGTCGCTGGGTCTAAAGTCTCAAGTGATATCGCGAGTAATTTCTCTCTCCATCTTTTGGCTTTGTTTTGTATTGGCTTTACTCTTAGACACATCATTCTCCAAGCTCAAGGTCTAACAGAGTCCCTCTCCTTTATGGCAAAAAATGTTCTTGAAGTTCAGCTTCATTAGTCTGGGTCGAATTACATCTTAATACCTAAACTAATCATTTTGACTGCGAGTCTGATACTCTGATTTACAGGCCTTGGTTCCATACTCTCCCCTTGAGCAAGAGGGATGTCAGGTAGTTAAATTACATGAAAGGAAAAGGGGGAAGATGGTTCTCCAATAAAATACATTCTATAGATGGTCCCTGACTTACGATAGTTTGACTTACGAGTTTTTGACTTGATGATGGTCTGTAAGTGATAGCGTTCAATAGAAACCATACTTCAGATTTTGAATTTTGGTATTTTTCTAGGCTGAAAAATATTGCCTCGCAATACTGGGCCGTGAGAGTGAGAGTGAGCTGGAGCTTCCAGTCAGTCACATGATCACAAGGGCGAACAACCCATACGCTTAACAACTCTTCCTAACCCATACAACCATTCTGTTTTTCACTTTCAGTACAGTATTCAAAAAATTACATGAACTATTCAATTCTTTGTTACAAAATAGGCTTTGTGTTAGGAGATTTTGTCTAACTGCAGGCTACCATAAATGTTGTGAGGATGTTTAAGGTAGGCCAGGCTGAGCTATGATGTTTGGTAGGTTAGTGTATTGAAATGCATTTTTGACTTACAATATTTTCAACTTATGATGGGTTTATTGGGACATAATTCCATTGTAAGTCAAGGAAAATCTGTCATTCCTAGTAGAAGTGGGAGTGGATTTTGTGCATGTAGAATTAGTAGATCAGTCACTCGCAGGTGGGAGCACCAGCCATATTCTTCCTTTTAATGGCCTATATATGGGGGAAGGGGAATTTTAGAATTTCCTAAAGCTGATGCAAACCTTTTAAAAACAAAGAAAAATTAAGCTGTTGGCTGTTGGGTTTTGAATGGTTTTCACAATGTAACTTTATAGCCCCCGATCCCACTAAACTAATCATTTTAATGAGGACTTGGCATCTATAATTTTTATCTGAATGTTTTAAGATACCAAGTACTTTTAATTAAAAGTTAAAAAAAGGAAATGTTAATAACTTGCTATCTTGCCATGGCCATAAACCTTGAATACTCCTCCCTTCTCCCAGTATTTTTCAATTGAGCAGCCACATATCTACAAAAATAATTACTGCATTGCAAAGCTACATGCTGAAAGCATCACAGTACCCGCAGGTCCGCTGTGTAATCATTTCTGAAAGTTACAAAGCACATTTAGTGAATTTCCCTCCTGGTTGTGAGGCATCTACATATGTAGCTTAGGAAATGCAAAGCCAGTTACAAGGTATTTCTGCCCCCTCAAGGCAAGAGCAATTGGTATGCTAAGAAGCATGTGTCCTTCTAGGTCATTTTAGTTGCAAAACTTTTGTTGGCAAAGCCGTCTTTTTAAAGATAAACAGGGCTTTCTTGTGAAAAGAAACAGCAACAATCCTTTTAATTTCTGATATAAACACACATGCATACAGCAACTTGGAAGCTTGAAAATCAACATGATTCTTAACATTTCGGAATCTACCCAATGTCACTTGCACAAAGATACCTTTTTCCAGCCAACTATAAATTGATATTCATCTTAGGAAACATAATTGTGAAACACCATCTTAAAAATGCAATGTACTTAGGCTATAATTTTGTAGGACATCTAGGTTAATGAACATGCCAGTATCATTCTAGCCTTTGAAAACATGCTGTTTAAAAAGGGAATAGATATCTTTATTGCTAGTCTTTTTATGGTTTCCATGAAGAGACAAAGCCAGATTATCTTTGTTGCTGTAGATTTATTACAAGGACACATAGAAAGGAAAGTAGCAGGGGAAACAGCCATGGCACCTTAATGTTTTTGCTAGATCTCTAATTTCCCAGGCTGCATACAGTTTCATAAAGAACTGGAACCTAAGCTCAGTGTTACGCAAAACATCGTTTCAAGCCCAGCAGGCTTTGCACCTGGAATTTATACTTCCCAAAGACAGAATCTTATGAGGATAATGTGACACTTCAGAGGCCATTTACTTTCCTGATACCCAATCTTCACAGAGTAACTTCGGTTTAGACACTATTCACTGGTCCCACCAAAGAAAGCCAGAAATGTTTTGCGGGCGCTGTGCATATAACATGGGCAAAGAGGAACCACTTGGAACTGCTTTCTTGCAAGAAGTATACTGTGCAAGATTGTAAGCTCTGGCATAAAACTGAACTTGTCTCAAAATTACTTAACTTTTGTTTGTTTGTTTTTTTAATTACCACTTATAGAAAATTTGGAGCCTCAGAGTATTATTTAGGGTTGGCTAGGTTATGTGTGGTAACAAATAAGGCTCTGAATTTTAGTTGCTTAGCACAGAGATTTATTTCTTGCTTATTTAACTTAATGCAGATCAGTGACTACTCCAAGGCAGCTCAACTCCACAAGTAACTCAGTGAGCCAGTGTGATTCCACTGTCATCATCTCCTGTCAGATGGCTTCCAGAGGAAAAAGGAGCTTAGCAAACCCATACCCATTCTAAATATTGGGAGTAGCACCCACCAGTTCTACACATAGTTCACTATCCGGAACTAGTCACATAGCCCTACTTCCTACAGGTACAATTGGGTATTGTAGAACAACTATATCCTCTGAGTATGAAATTTCTCAGTCACACCTGGGTTTCTCACACATAAAATGGATATACTCACAAGAGTGTGTAGGATGATTACAAATTGGTGCTATGTGGTAATCTAGGGCCACTGAAAAACAAATGGAATTTTAAGTCCCTAATGTACTTAGCACACATTTGTGATACAGCAAGTACTACAGAATAACCTCCATTGTTATTGTTCCCTCAAAAAGGAGCAATTGGTGTGGCAGTTCTTAGAGATCGTAGCCTTATTCTAGAGGACACTGTAACTTTTAGGGTCACTTCACAAACTTCAGATATGTTTTTTTCTTTGTTTTTTGTCTTCCTGGTGATTAACTTTAATCCCAACTGAATGAGACTTTGACAGTAGTTTGAAACTCTTCAGTGTTTGATTCTATCATAATAAGAGCAAACTTTTTTTTTTTTTCCCAAGATGAAGCTTAATGTAGGACTGCAAGTACTCATATATTGGGATTTGCTCTAGGTGTTGGGGGTCAGGACACATTTAATCAAAATTTCATTATCGTTCCTCAGATTTAAGAGTCTATATTCAAATCAGTCCAAAGCAACATGTTTATTTTGTGCATGTAATTGCATTGTAGGATCGATAAGGATGACTCAGACACAGGGATGTCTTCAAAAACTTCAGATATTGATGAATAGGTAGAACAAACATATGCATAATCATGATACATGTAGATTAAGCTCCAGGTGCCAGCAAGAAGATGTACTATCCAGTCAGGAGGCTTAGGAAGGTGACCTGAAAGAAGGTTTTGAGATGATGTCAGTGGATGTGGAGTATTTTTAAATGTGGAGCTGACGAGAGAGGCAAGATAGGCAGAGAGAAAAACATTAGCAAGGATAGAGCAGGTCATAGCCTACAAGCAAGGAATGTTATGTGGGGCACTTAAAAAGATAGATCAAGCTCAGGTAATAGGGGGCCTTACAGGCTAGAATCACAAATCCTTCTTAGCCTGTTCAGTAAAGTGGATCTGTAGGAAGTTTATTTATTTTTTCCATCTTATAGCCAGGTTTCACTTACATAAAAATTTTTGTATGTTCTTTAGTCACTAGCAACTTTTTCCTGAATTGGGCATCTGTTCTAATATAAAAATATGAAACTATGTATCTTTAAAAACCTGTTTGGCCTTGTGCTACCAACTTCCTTCTGAAATACACTTCCAATTAACCTTCAATCCATTGTAAACCTGATACATAGGGATGAAACGATGTTCCCTGATATAGATAGTAACAGCTGATGTGTATATACGTTAATGCAGTAGATTCCCATTTTCTACTCTTAGACTTTTGGAAGCTTTGAAGGAGTGAGAAAAAAATAAAAAAGAAAAGGATTTTTAGAAATTTCTCGAGGTTTTCCCAGTAGACGTTGAAAACTATTAAAAAATTAATTAATGAAAGCCTTGGTCCTTTTTCAGGTAGAAGAAAGTTTCCAAGGAGACTGCTTTACTTATGGGATCCATCGGATAGAATTTGAACTGTGTGGTTAGTATAGTCAGCCTTTATATTTGGAAAAAGAAGAGGAATAAGTAGAACGTGAAAACAGTTTGAAATTATGTTTGAATGATGTGTTTGATGTTGATTTGTAAAGAGTAATATCACTAGAAACATTTTTGTTAGAACTGGAGAAAGGATGCCCTAGAAAGGATATTTTTCAAAGTAACTACTTATTTAACAATAAATAAGTTCTCCTATGTCATCAAGCCACTGGGAGAAATCAGTCAAAGATTCATTTCATAATAACCTTTTTAGAAAAGTTCTGGTTGAATAATTTTTTAATTAACTGATGATCATGCACGGCAGTGTCCTACAACAAACCTGGAGCATGTACTTTTAAAATATGTAATAACATAAATTATAAAGAGAAAATATATTTGCATCTGCCAAAAACCAGGTAAATCTCAAATAAATATTGCCCTTTAATCAATTTACACATGTTTATAAGTGCCTGGGATGAGTAAGTGTTCAGTTGAAAACATGATACCCAAGTGTGTCAGGTGATGGATATGATGCTATTAGAACATAAGCAAAGAGAATGGGGAGTTTTTTTCATTTTTTTTTGCAGTGGATTTTTTTCTCCTATTCATTTGGCAGAGGCCTATAATAAACTTGTGTTTTTGGCTTCATTTCAGTTAGAAACTGGAAATAGTGATTGCTTCATAGCCACTTAAAGTCATCTTCCTTAGAAACACCATGCTCCTGCCATTTTGCAAAATGATGTCCAAGAAATGAAATTATTTTTAGCATTCCTGGATGTGCAAAAGAATTTCTACTATTTTAAGCTAAAAAACATCAAGTTCAGTTTGCGTTCGGTGTAAATACAAACCTAAAGATGATGTTGATCGAAATTAACTGGCATGCTGTGTATTATTAGGTAATATCTGTAGAGTGGCTTTTTTTAATAATTGGTTTTATGTTCTATAATAAATTTTAAAAACTCTTTACCAAACTTAGAATGTATTTATAGTCTGAAATATATTTTATTAATAATTGTTAACATGAGGTCATGCAATTTTTTTTTTGAAAATGTATAAAGAGAAAGGGTACATTAATTTCTATTCTTTTCCTCTTCTTTGGGTCTGTATCAAGGAAACTAATAAGCTTCCCAGCACAGAGATTTGGTTTTCTAGAACAGAGTTTTGGAGGAAGAAGAAGCCTGAAAAATTGGTGGTAATTTTAGGGATATCATCAAAGAAGTGAACTCCTTGATGAGTTCACGGTGTGTAGGCCCAAAGCCACAGTGGAAAAATGGAATAAAGACCCATGATTTTCAAGTTCTTCTCCAAGTCAAACTCCCAAGGCTTATACCTCTTTGTGTTATGTATAATATTTTTGATAATAGCAACAACATGGAATGTTGCTATGTTTTACTTATATGACTTCTGATTCTTACAACAATCTACATTAGGTTGAAAGGAAACGTATCCTTTATTTTCATGTATAATCAGCTCTTTTTTTTTTTTTAAGATTTTATTTATTTGAGAGAGAGAGAGAGCATGAAAGGGGCGAGGGGCAGAGGGAGAAGCCAGCTCCCCGATGAGCAGAGGGCCCGATGTGGGACTTGATCCCGAGACTCCAGGATCATGACCTGAGCCGAAGGCAGCTGCTTAACCAACTGAGCCACCCAGGTGCCCTAATCAGCTCTTTTTAAAAAAAGATTTTACTTATTTGAAAGAGAGAGAGAGAGAAAGAGAAAACATGAGTAGGGGAGAGGGGCTGAGGGAAAGGGCTCAGCAGATTCCTGCTGAGCAGGGAGCCTGACTTGGGGCTCCATCCAGAGCCCCAAGATCATAACCTGAACCAAAGGCAGACACTTAATTGACTGAGCCACCTAAGCATCCCTAATCAGCTTTTTCTGAAAACTATTTTCTTTCATTGAGCTGTAGGTCAATTCATACTCAGTTTAAATTACTGCCATATGGCTTAAATTAGTATGTTTCTTTTGCGGTGAACTTAAGCTATTGGACACTCTATTTCTTCTTTCCTTTACAGAGAAGTGCCTCCACGCACCTGCCCACTCCAAAGCCTGATACCTAAGATATGACCAAGCTTGTATATTCACATTAAACCAAGATGATATACATTCCCAGGTGGACATCATTGCTCCCAGTTGAGTGCTGTGGGGAATCCACATCTTCTATGACCATCTGCATATTTTCCTTTCATCATTTCTTACACGTGGTCCAACACTGATGCCTCCTATTTGAATCCCTACCTTCTCCCATAACTCCCAGCTTTGGATAAGAGGCTCTTGTTCCAACACATGTGAGTCATTCTTTGAGAAAGTCAACCAGGAACAAAGGATAGCAAGGAAATGGATAGAGAGCAAATTATTTTTTTCCCAAGTAACAGGAAAACAGACATTAGAAAATAGAGCAAACTAAGTTACATGTCTGAATGAATGCCAAATTTATCATTATGGTCTACATGTCCAAGAATTATCATAAGACACAATCCTGAACTTTCCTTTTTCATTAGTAAATTGAAATCTTTATTCTCATTTAAATGCAATAACCAGTAGGTACATGTGAAACCCAACTAGCCAATTATAGTTTTCTCTCAGATATTAAAAGCATCTATTCCTGTTTCTTGCAAAGCAGCATTTTCTTATGAGGCCACATTAGTTGTTGACATATGCTATAGCATTTCTTCATAGCAAGAAGTTATTTGAAAAACTTTCTGGTAGCCCCAGGTGAAGGAATTACCATACTTGTACCTGTAGGCAATTTTTCTGTCTAACATATTGTCTTCAAAACAGTGATTTTTAAAAACTTATTTGCACATCACAGTTCTCTAGTGAGTTTGATAGAAGCTGGGCAAACAGCTTTCTAAACCTATTGAATCAGAACCTCTGGGCTGAAAAGCATAGGTTGCATTTTTACCAAACTGGTCAGGTTTATTTACCTGAATCTGGAAAGCACTATTCTGAATATTTTTTAATATTCCCACACTGACTCTCTTAGATGAATAGATCTTAAACCTGACCAGTTATCATATTCACCTGGGAGCTTTTAAGTACTTCTATTCACAGGTCCCATCCACAAAAATATGATTATATAAATCTTAAGTAGGACAACCAGAATCCATAGCTAACCAAACACCTCTCAGGTGATTCTTATCAGAGCCACACTTGGGAATGACTTTCTAAAAACATATTAATATCAGTATCATCTTCAGTATTCTGCAGTTTTGAAAAAAAATAAACTTAGCAATCATGTGGTTTATTTTTGATATATCAGAGTTAATTAAAATAGTTAACTACTTAAATGCCTAAACATGAAATAACACCTAATTACTTACAGAATTCTTAAAAATGAAGTTACTGGATTCTTGTGTTTGTTACAAGATGTGCCAAATTTCCACTGAAGCATTCAGTAAATTTTATACATTACCTATATGTATATGTGTATGGATGAAGTCTCTGAAGTGGTTCCCTCTCCCTAGTTACCATAGTATCCTTGCCAACCCCTTATAAAACATTGTTTTAAAAATTTATTTATTATGTCCTCCTTCACTAGAATGTTAACTCCATAAGGATAAGAACTCTCTAGGCTATGTTCACCATTGCACTCCTAGAAGAGCGGTTACTGTATAGTAGGTGTTTAATTCATATCTGTTAAAAAAATAAATAAGTTATTATATTCATATATGCTATTTATGTATAGATCGTATATATAAACCATATATATGAGATTAGCATATTACCCACTTATCCACATATACACATGCACACACACACACACACATACACATGCACACGATATGTCTGTAGTTTCTCAGCTGCTAATGAAACTATATGTTATTAGTCATGAAAGTTCTCTATATTCAAAGGTATAGGAGTCTCCTCTAGTCATCACACAAACAGGAAGTTTGGTAATCATGAATAGATATTCTCATTCCCTTCACTTGAAAGGGACCTGGAGATCGTGACTTGGATTTGGAATAGCATTTCTTTTTAAGAGGGATCACGCTACTTCTCAGGTGTTATGAATCACTCTCGCTTAAGGTACACGAAAAGCAGCTGAATCATACTGGAATCACGTTGCTCCACAAGAAATGTGTCAACTATATTGTCTTCATTCACATGATGAAAAGTGTAGTTAGTGACACTGTTATATTGTCACATTGAAAAACTTAAGAATCAAGTGGCTAAAAATATTTTCTTGCATTTAAAGTAGTGAAGATTCTACAAGTTTCCCTTTAAATATATTTTTATAAGGTGAGACTATTGTAATCACATCTTTTCTCTCTGGGTAATATTGTTTTCAAGTGAAGAGTGCATCTCAGAGTTGTTCTAGCTAGCTGTTCCTTGGATCCTCAGCCAGGCTATTACACCAAGTATGTTGCCTGGATATAGGACATATTTATTATTTTGTTCATTCCTACATCGATTCATTCAACAACATTTATCTAGTACTTTTTGTACTCCATGTTCTGTGTTAGGCCTCTTCCAGGTGAAAGAAAATAATAATCATAGATTCAGTACAATGTGATATGTGCTTTGATAGTGGCATAAAACCACATTGCTCTGGAAACGCAGAACATGGGCATTGATAGGCTAGAGATACCAAGGATAGCTACCTGGAGTTGCAGATACTGGAGCTGAGTCTCGAGGATGGGTTGCATTTATCTATACCACAAATATTCATTGAGTGACTTTTACGGAACTAGGGTTAACTTTGGATATGCTGTGGTGGACAAAACAGACATGGACCCTGCCTTCATGGAACTCACAGCCCCTAAAGGGGACAGACATATAAAGCAAATAATCCTGGATTAAAAATAAGTGAGAATGCTCTAGGAGAGCATTGCAGATGGACCAAAATTTTGATAAATTGGTAGGGAAAGCCTCTCTTAGATGGAATGACATTTGAAATGACATATAATTGAGTAGAAGTTAGCTAAGCAAAGATAGGGAGAAGACCATATCAGATAGCAATAACAGGACTTCCTTTGTTTTATTCAAAGAACTTTGCTCTAAAACAGCCAAAAAAAAAAAAAAAAACCCACACAAAACCAAAAACCACACACACGCACAAAACAAAAAGTCTTAAATCATTGCCTTCACTGAACATTATGCTAATTAAACATTTCCAAAACAACCAAGAGTAGTGGTTTAGAAAACCTTAGGAAAAGAACTTGAAATTGTTCCCCCCCCCCTTTTTAAATTATTTTTCTCTCTTTTTATTTCTTGAAAGTGAAGGTACTTTGGAGATATTCATCAAAATGTTTGAATTTAATTTTGTTGTTTTTAAAGTTATACAGTCACATTTGATTTCATGGTTTTATTGTTATTGGGGGTTTTTTTGGATTTTCAAATGTCATCTTATACTTGGCTCAATGCAGCCAAAGAATACTGTAAAATACACAAAGGCCCCATGTGGAGTTAATGCCTTTCTAACTTTTTCACTCTTCAACAAACTTTTCTATTTATTGCCCCCCAGCCATAATAACTCATTCTTGTCAGATTGTATTCCTCTCTGCCCATCTCCATTTTCGGCACATTTCTGTTCTCATTCAGTAGTGGTTGTGCTGCAGTATATAGCACGTTCATGAGATTGGGCTTCTGGCTTCCAGTGATGCAAATGCTTTGTCATGTGCAGTGGGGGCACAGGTTTTCATTTGATTTATAAGTTAACAGGGCAATGAGCAAATCAAAGTCTCTGGATCTTTACTCCAAGGCTTCTTGGAGGAACTGACATTTAAACAGAGAATTAATGGAACTGGTCATGCAACAAGAATGAGGGAGACCAGTCCAAATGAATAAGAAAGGGGCAATAAGAACTGGCCTGTGCAAACATTATAATCCATTCAAGGAACAACTCTTCCCTGTGTGGGTTTAGGGAAGTGTAAATACAGAAGAAAAAGAAACAATGGCTTATCGGGTTTTGTTTTGTTCAGAGGAAGAAAACAAAGGAAAGGAAAAAGGAACACGTGGGGCTTTGGCTTCTCCAATGCCCATTCCTGCTTTGTCCAGCAATAATGTCATGTCCCAGTTTCCATGGGATCCAACCTTCCCTTTAGCCCAGCTAGTTTAAGTGAGAACTGAATATACCCCTGCCTGATAACCTGAAAATTAAATTTCCTTTTGCTCAAGTGGCTGGTTTAGAGATTAATTTATTAACCAATCAGGGATAATTGACCTTAATTCCTAGGACCTTTGCCCAGACTCGTAGGAAGAGGGTATCTCTCAAATGGAATTGGAGTTGGAAGATTGTAAGATGGCATGGGGAGACCTAACAGAGAGTAAATCCATAGGGAAGAATAGAGAGTTTACAGATGAGGAGAAAATGATGTCACATGGAGACATCATCGTGTGAGTCTCTGGGCACAATCATATCCCAAACTAGAAGCCTTTCAGTTACATAAGCTAATAAATTCTTCTTTTACATAAAGTAAGCTTAAATTGAGTTTCTGTTGTTACAATAAAAGTATCTTGAAAGATACAAAGTTTAATGGGGGAAAATTTTCTTGGCCTGAATCTAAAACACCATAAATTTCTGGGGTTTTGCAGATTAATTTCAACAGCATAACCCAGGTAGCTTTACTCTTAAGGAATAAGTTGAGAGTTCTTCATTATATTTGATATACTTTTTTTTAAAGTTATAACAAGAAAATATTCCCATTTATCAGTTTCTTAAGTGTTTTTTTTTTTTTTTATTTCCAGTCTTGATCTATGTTACCTTCAGAATAAGTGCATATCCTATATTGAAGAGTCATTTCTATCACAAAATCATGGGTAGTAAACTGTTTTTTGTTTTTTTTTTTCCTTTTCTTTTTTAACTCCTTGCCAGGGAAAAAAATTTGATCTCAATTCCGATGCTGTCCTGCAGTAGATATTTTAACATTATTTTTTTGGTTATTCTACCCATATCATGTCCTTCAACTGATACTCTAGAATGTCAAGCAATGTTTGCATCTTTCTGAAGCCATTGGAGATTTAGCTCCTTCAAATGATTGCCTAGAGCCTACTTAATCTCCTCTAAGTCTTGCAGGGTATTTGATCTGTCATTTCAAATAGTTTCATCAGCAATTTTTTTGTACTTCATTGATCTGATTAACTGGAACAGAAACTGAGGTACTAATGTAATCAAAATGAGGAGGTTTACTGAGGCAGACCTTTTACTGGTAGTTTATAGATATATTTATGGAGCTAGAAAGAACTGTTGTATTACATTCAGGATTTAAATGAAACCAACTCAATGTTTCTATATATTTGTAATTTCTAATCCAGATACTTATTTCATCTCATTTCCCATAATTTTACACATCATTTGAGGTATATTGAGGACCCTCTACCCAAATTTTATGTGGATTTTTGGGAGATGCAATAGAGTTGCCAAGTTTGAGATAGAGTACAGAGCATGCTAAAATGGGGTGATGAGAGGAGAACTTTGTCACGAATACCACCCTGTCAAGAAGATCCATGTTTATGTTTCTTAAGGGAACATTTGGATAATTGGGCAAGTCACCAGGCCAAAGTCAGACATTGAAAATGGTAAGGAACTGTGTCCATTGATGGTGGAGAGGATGTGGGGAGCTGGAGAGTGAGAAAAGTGTATTTGTTGAGACTGGGCTTAGTTGACAGGCAAGTGTAGATTGAGCCTTGAATCCACAGCTTACGTAGTTTAGCGGTCTTGGTCAGGGAATTTCACTTTGAATTTGGACAAGTAACTTAGGGAGCCTGAATTCTCTCAACCTAGAAAGTGACTGAACTGTGGGTGTCAGTTTCCTCATGTGTATAAAAGACAGTTGACGAAGTTAACATTGTTGAACTGTTGTGAAATGTAATGAGATCATTCATATAGCATTCTTAGCAGAGTGCCTGACACTTATAAAAACTCAGCTCATGTTAAATATTATAATGACTGTGATTAAGATGGTGATAGCAAACTGTGATCCAGGATTCTGGGAGTTAAGAGAATCTGAGGATTAAGAACCTGCTGCTCCGGGAAGAACCGGCACTTGCATAAATCTAACTGGATGGAGCTCTAGGGGCTTGGTCACAGGAAGACACTGTGGTTCTTACAGAATAATTCCGCTGTCAGTTGACTAAGGCTGACACAAAGAATCTAGGCCAAAATAGGCAGGTTGTGAAAGGGATAGTGAAAGGTACTGAAACTTTCTGGGGCTCTCACAGTGCCTGCAACCTATGTTCAACCTTTCAGATCTCAGGGCTGTGTCAAAAAAAAAAAAAAAAAAAAAAAAAAAAAGACTGACTTGAAGTTACTTGGGTACTTTCATCCCAGTTGAGGTTGTTAAAAATGGGACTTTCCAGGAAATTCAAGTCAGGCCATCAGTAGATATAGCTGTGGGAACTGGAACTGATAAAGTCAGGGAAATAAAATTACTTAGGCAAAGCTCTTGACCCAATGCTCCACAAACAGTATTTGTAATGGTTGTGATTTCCTTCCTGGAATACTTTCTACTCTTGACATACCTAATAACTAAGGTTGCCAGATTTATCAAATAAAAAAATACTGGATGCCTAATTGCATTTGAATACCAAATAAGCAATGAAAAATTTTTAGTGTAAGTGTTCCCAAATATCACATGCATTTAGGAAATTTACTGATAAACTACTCTTCTGGATTTCCTTGAGATCCTTCTCACTCTCCTCTGGTTGACTTCTCCTCTCCTCACTCTCCTCCTCTGGTTGACTTTGATCTCTTAGCCCACATCTCAAACTTCTTACCTTCTAAACTTTGCATATGGTACTCTCTTTGCCTGGAAAAGATTATTCTTCCACTATGTAGGGACTAAGGTCAGGTTGCCCCAAGATGGACCATTTTGACATATTGATTATTTTAAATAAAAGTTACTGAGGAGACAGCCTGTGTAAGAAGGAAACAGACTGTCTTCTGTCTCCCTGGAATCAGGAAATAATTCCGCCAGGTGAAAGCTACCTTCCTTGTACTAGGATGTAGAGAGACATCCCTCTCACCAGAGATGGGAATTAAGGCTCAGAAGCCTGTATAAATAATGCTTGTTACTTTTTAGTAATTTACCACTCGATCCAAATTCTGTTTTGAATTTCTTGCTAACTGAAGCTCCCAAAGTTTTGTCTTTTCAATTCCTCACAGATTTATTTTCTCTTTGTCTAAAATGTATAAAAACTGCCTGTCTTGGTCATTCCTTGGGGTCTCAATTTCATAACTAGCTCTCTCTGTACATATAGTGAAACTTTGGTATTTTTCTCCTGTTAATCTCTCATATAAATTTATTTTTTATTTTTATCTTTTAATAAAATTAGCTTTATAAAAATATTTTATTTATTTATCTAAGAGAGATAGAGGCTGAGCACAAGTAGTGGGGATGAGCAGAGGTTGAGGGAGAGGGAAAGGGAGAAGCAGACTCCCTGCTGAACAAGGAAGCCTGAAGCAGGGCTCAACCCCAGGACCCCAAGATAATGACCTGAGCTGAAGGCAGACACTTAACTGACTAAGCCACCCAGGCACCCTTGTCTCATGTAAATTTAATTCTTAGAGTAGCTGGAAGAACTTGAGGATAGAGAAGAATTATTTCTCACTTCAGCAGTCAGTCTGTCAATGTAATACTCGTCTTTTAAATCTTGGAATACTCAGATTAAACGTTAGAGAAGGTGACATTCTTTATTCTTTATTGTGCAGTTTCACAACATACTGTGCTTTTGTTTGAAGAACATGCTGTTTCTAAACTAAACTCCATGGGCAAGAATTATGTGTAACCTAATTTCTCCTGAGTCACCCATACCCACAACAGGAAACCCATTTAGCAAACATTTGGAGAATATGGAAGGAATAATAATTGTTATTATTATGGTTATTAATAACAACCATTAGCTTTTTGCTTTGCATGGCAGATCTATGTAGTATATTTTAAGGACATCAAGAAGCACTCTCCTACAACACAACTAATGAGATAATAGTCAACAATAAGTTTCTCTTGGGTAGTGGTCAGTTCTAGTTTCTAGTATAATAGCTAACATTTACTGAGCACCTGCAATGTCCCAGATAGCTTTGGAACTGCTTAAAATATCTACTTTTATTCATAACCTACTCTAAAAAGATCAATACTAGCTCACAGAACACTAATTAATGATCCAAAATGGCAGCCGGTTAATTTCATATTTGGCAGACTACTGATATTTGGAAGATATTATTAGCAAGGCACTCACTCCATATAGGTAGGACCACTTAGGAATCAAGTAACAAAACAAAAAAATTTTTTTTTTTTTTTTGTGAATAAAGGAGGTTTAGTAGAAGCATAAAGAGACAATGTCATAAACTACAAGTGCTTGATGCTTTCTTTTACAATATAGGAAATTTATTTCCATCTCGATGATGAATACTACAATTATTAGAATCAAATCACACACTCACTTATTGACTGGAAATCCACCCCCCCCTTTTTTTTTTTTAAGATTTTTATACTTGAGAGAAAGAGAGAGAGAGAGAGAGAGAGCACATGCACATGGCAGGAGGGGCACAAAGAAAGAATCTTGAGCAGACTCCCCAGTGAGTGTGGAGCCAAGCTTGGGGTTAGATCTCACCACCCCAAGATCCTGACCTGAGCTGAAATCAAGAGTCAGTTGCTTAACCAACCTAGCCACCCAGGTGCCCCATGAGTGGAAATTTCTATTGAAGACCTTATCATCTTTTGTTTTATTAGTCATAAAGAAATGACTATAATAAGTCATCCCACCTGAAATATTATAATTTGCTAAATATTGACATTTCTACATTATAGATATTTTAAAATGATAAAATAATGATCTGTGTTTAAGAACTACTGAAGTCTTATCAATAACTTAATTACAAATGACTTCTTTGTTGTGAATAACTTTCATAGAGGAGTCATCTAACCCTTGTATGTGAATTTTTATTCAGTTTCTGCAAGTGATATTTTTTACCTTGTTTCAAAGGGTTGGAATACACCCTTTTTGAGGCTTGCAACTCCCTGTGCACAGATTACAAGGTGTTTTTGAATTATTCAGGGGCAAGAGAAAATATTAAACAAAGATAGTGTTAATAATTAGTATAGTTACTAGATGATATTAATATAAGTTTCCATAAAAAAATCAAGACTGCATACAGTCCAATTTTCATACTATGTATCTTATTTTTAATACACTTGATACAAATTGAATGTATTTACATACAAGTGTACAAATAATAACTGTACAACTTAATGAATTATCACAGCATGAATATTCTTTTGTAACCTATGACACAATAAAAAAAGTCTATTTCCAGCACACCAAAAGCTACTCTCAGGCTTCTACATCACTATCTTCACCCTATTCATCAAGGATAAAAACTTCTCTTACTTTCAACATCATAGTTTACTTTTGCCTTTATACAAATAAAATTACACAGAATATAGTAACAAGAGTTTTTGATGAACTCATCTATAAAGATTTTTTTTTTCCCTAAAATTCAAGCTATTCTCCAGGTACTAAGAAAGCTGAAACGGCTTCTTAGCATTTTTGGAATACTATAAAACATTAGAAAACAGATGTTCAAAACTAATCAGTGTGAAAGTTAAGAAAAGAAAAATGGTTGATGTGATTTTGAAGTACCTGGGTTTGGAAGTCTGTATCAAAGAATTAGTGTCAGCAGGGATTCCAATCATAAAAGTCCATTCAAGTCTGTTGATTCACATAGTGGTCTTGCTGTTGATTACATTCTGATTTGTGCCATGGAAAAGTCATGAAAATACAAAAAGTAATTTTAAAAGAACCAGGTTTTTGTTGAATTGGCTAGATATCTGTACATCTTCTCATATTTTCTCATATGTTCAATTACAAAAAAAATGTAAATTATAGAGTTTCAGTTATCAGATATAGTAAAATACTAATATTAAATGCAGTTTATGAGAACCATCTTTAAATAAATTGGTAAATTTTTATGTAAAACAAAAGGAAAACTGAAAAAATCTAGTAACTTATGCACCATTGTGAAGATTAATTAATTACTCACACAGGAGCAAAACAAGAATGACACATGATATATGAGGGTATATACATTTCTAATAGTGTGCTACAGCCAGAGGCCACAGTGATTATTGATCTGTGAATGCTTAGATAATGCTGTTTCCACTCTCCAAATTTTGCACACAAAACCATCACCCTCCTTCAGACAGAGAAAATGTGTGACCTTCCATAGTCACTTAACCTCTCTCTGTTTTCCCATCTTGAAAATGATAATATCATAATCAACACGACTCCTGTGTGAGGCAATGGATATTTTCTTCCTCACTTTTGAAGATGTTTTATATAAAGCAGTGTGAGGTCTGCCAAACCCGCTGTGGGGTAATGAGAATTTTTTATTAGAAGTCATAGTGAGAGCCTCGTTAGCTGACTTAGAGCACAAGACATATAGGACTTGGATTGTAGGCTACAGTCCTATGTGAGCAGACACGTATCCAGTTCTATGAATCTTGACCTGTTCTCCAATCTCAGAAATCTTTGTAAAAAGTGATCATGGTCAAAAATACAGTAAGGAATGGCAGGAATTTTCTAAGGAATCACCCTCTACTTTGTCTGGCTTACCTCTTTGCTTTGTCATTTTTCAGCCTTTGTCTTATTTATGCTTATAAAAAACCAGTTTTATAGCTATTCCTTACATTTAATTAAAAAAAAAACCTCAAAGCCACAACAAAAGATTATAATACACTTAGGTAATAGCTCATCTTTTCTGAGAGTTTAATGCCCTTTATACTATGTCCTTAAAGACAGGCAGGGTCTTCATAGTGGAACATACCTCTGAAGTGCTTGATAGTCATACACAAAGTTGAACTTTTAAAAATTAATTTATTTATGATTTGGTGGGGGGAAGGGCAAAGGGAGAGGGAGAAGAGAATCTCAGGCAGATTCCCCACTGAGCATGGAGCCTGATGCTTGATCTCATGACCCTGAGATGATGACCCAAGCTAAAATCAAGAGTTGAAAACTCTACAGAGCCACCTACTCACCCCCCGCCATAAACTTGAATTTTAAGAAAAAACTGTTCTTTTCACAGATAAAAGTTATGAAGAAAACAAAACTCCTTTCACTTGTTGAATTATTGTCATTTGCATTCAGTAGAATGAATCAGAATAAATAATCCTCCCTAAGATTGGTATTAGAGTTAATCCAATTGGAACTAATAGGCAGTATGGTATATTTGTCAAGACTGACTGTGGGCTCAGTAGGCTTGAGTGAGACTTCTGGTTTTCCTTACTTGACACATTACCAAAACTTCAGCGTGGTTATCTATAAAAGGAGTGTTCAGGGGATACTTATTGTTTTAGTCAGTACAACATTCATTTAGCTTCCTTCCAAGAACACCTTCCTGAGTATTTTCTTGGAACAGCCTTCCCTTAGATTCAGTGCTTGTTTCTCAGATGATGACGAAAATGCTGTGTGGGTTCAGAAGTAGGCGCATGATTTAAGCATATTCAAAGAGTATCGGTGGGTAATGCAGCAGTGCTATGATCTTAGTTGGAATCACTGGAAAAATCTACTGGAAAGGAAAAATTTGCTTCCAGATAAAGTCAGCATAGTGGAAAACAAAACAACTGAAGAGAAAGAGGGAATCCATACAATATTGTTTGGGCATCTGACTCTGGTGCCCAAAGCCAAAAACACCTCTTACAATTGCCATTCATGAATAAATAAATCATATTTATTATTTTTTTTCCAAAAAGAGGGATGAATACAAAGTAAGATTATAACACTCATATTCTTCTTGTAGGAATTTTATGCATAAAAGTATTTGCCATAATGCCTGGAAGACAAGTATTCAGTACAATTTGTGTTACCTGAGTCAACCTAAATCAGTGGTTGAACCTCAATGACCATATGACCTGAAGATTGAGGCACCATAACCATCTTCTATAGAGTATTTTCCTAGCAACAAAGTTTTCTTTGAGAAACAGAATAGATGATTTGGAAGTCAGGACTGATCATCCCAAGAACCTTCACTGAGATGCATTTCTAGAGTACATTCCATGTGTCAGATATATATATATGTATATATACATATATATATATATATTTATTCATGCTCCTAGGTACTGTCCATGTTCCCAGCTAAAGCCAGACTCCTCTTGCGGATATCAGTGCCAAGACTCTGTGGGGCAAACATCATAGGATGTATAAAAGAATATTAACACATATAAATAATACATATTTAAAAAATTTGTATCCTACAAGAATTAGAGACATTCTGAATTACATCTAGCTAAAGGTTTTCACCAGTATCTTTGGAGGGAAGAACTGAAAAATCTAATTCCACTGGTTGAGTCCAGACTATCTTAAACTTTTTAAACCTCTATCATTTCCAGAAACTTCTGCATTTAGAGTATCTTCAATTTGATTAAATGTAGATGTGGACCAGAAGGGAGACATCCTACTTGACTATTTCAGGTCAGTGGTCTAGTTCCCAGTATGGGCATATCGGGGTAAGCAGCCCACCTTGAAGAATGTTATCTTAAAAGGCTCAGTCATCTAGATCAGTTACACCTTCTGTAGACACGTGCATGTGGAAGGCTCCACAGCATGTATCCCAATGTTCTTGTGCAATATTTCTTTAACATGGAGAATTTGACTTCACAAATGGCATAAAAAATTGCATCTTTTGGAGTCTTATAATAGAACTGTTAACATATTAGCAATCTGTTCGCAGTCTGGACTGTCATGAGCAAGAACCTACGCACAATATGAACCATCATTTATTTTTAGCTATACCAAGAACGCACAACATTTATTTTAATAAACTAAGACAAAAAAAAAAAAAAAAACAGGTTGAAATGCACCGAGTGGGGTACTGAGAGACAACAAAACGTTGTTGACTCTTTATAAGGACAGAGGACAGACTGGGAGCTTGTAACTTGTTTTTAATTTTCACAAAAATAGGCAAGCTATTCTCTTGGTCACTCTAAGAAGAAATCTCAATTACTTTTACCTTTTTTTTTTTTTAAAGTGGTGATTGCTTGATGCCATTATTTACAATCTACAAGAATTGCTTTCCAGAAAGATACTCCATTGGAAACATGCCACGGTATGCTCTTAGCAGTTTGCTAAACACAAAGAATTATTTTTATTCCTCTTGGAGAGAGTGAGGTATGAGCCTATACATACAGGTACATGATTCTGGCAAAACAGTTTAAATGGGAAACTAGGGTGAAGATGTCCATACCACAGTAAATTTGGGTAGTTCCTGCAGAACATAGCTCATGTTATCTGACCTGTACCAGCTGCTAATTCTGAAGGAAGAAACCCCGAGACCGAGTTTCCACACTGATGCGCATACCATAACGAATGTGCTATTTACACTTAGTTTTTGAATTTTGGTCTCTGTCTTAGAATCAGGGGAAAAAAATGACTGGCTTGGAAATCAAAGGGTGAAGAAAAGGAAACCAGATAGGGCTTTAGTACGAAAACAGAGGCTTGATGTGCAGTGTGCAGATTGTGCATACATAAGGATTACATATTTTAAGTGGGTTTTTCTAACCTCCAAATATGATAGAATTTCTGCAGGAGAATGGCCATCACAGATGGGAAAGCAATTTCAGGCATAGTAGCTTGCTGGATAGAGAGGTGGGACTAGAGTAAGAGGCATCATTAGTAGAACAATCTGCTGTGCACAGTGAAGATTGCAGCCACAGAGAGCTCCTGTGATCTTTGTACAGGACAAGTAATTTTTCTGTTTTCTTTTCACCTCCCACCAGAAGTAAACAAGTAACTTACTCTTTTCTTTTTCTTCTGAAAAGTTTCTTTTTTTTTATAGGAACCCATAAGACGTTGCCCACAACCATACCTGACTGTTTTCCCAAGAATCAGCTACTGATCCCATTCTCTCTGATTAATGTGAAATTTGAGTGAAATGGCCTGGTTGGGATGAATCCTAAAAAGATGGACAAGTCCGTGAGTGTTGTTGGTTTGCCAGCTGGGCCCTGAACACAAAGGCCAAGGAGGGACTGAAGAAAAAGACAGACCTCTCCAGATTGGTAGGTGGTAGATTTAGTAAGCTAAGGAAATCACATACAGGCTTGTCTTGGGTGTGGCGAGTCAAGTAAATCTCTGCATCTACTGGCAGAATCTTAAACCATTTGTATAGAGGCCTTAATGAGTCACATAGTCATTCTAGATGATCTTCACAACACCTTACTCTCTCAAGGCTGCATCCTTGAAAATAGTTCTAGCTGTGGCATTGGTGGGAGGAACATACATACCAAGGACAGGGCATTGGGATGAGGAATGTCATATTGCCTGGGTCCAGCACATGGGTCAACTAGAGGTCATATCCTCTTGATGACCTCCTCCAACAAGTGTTACATATGATTGCAAATTCAGGGAACCTGTGGACAAGTATAAAGTCTCATAGGTTATAATGCTAGAGTTCGAAGTGTTGCAGGTATCTGGGACTAAAGTACCGAGCTCTGCACTTAGAAAGAAATGGCGAGCTGGTGAGTAACTTTTACTGTCCAGACTTTTTCAAGGACTTGTTGCATGAAAGGGGTCAAATAATTTTAAAGGCATAGGACATGATGAATGTTTTGACCTTGTAAGAGTGCTTGCTCATAGAGCTTACAGTCTCAGTCTAGTTTTTAATCGAGGAGGTATTTTTTTCTTTTAGAAAATTATGTGGGCATAAAGTTGATTAGAATGGCATATATATCAAGTTATAGGCTTATTTTAAATAAGCCAAAGTATACCGATCTGCAGTAAAGTACTTTATTTTGTTCTTTTCTGAATTCATCAAGAAAATGTGCTGATCAAACATTTCAGGCAATGTGTAGATTTTTAGATTGTTATAAAGTGATTAATTTTGTGGAACTATACTTAATCTTCTGGAGATAAACTGACAAGATGACTGTTTCAGGACTAGCTACTCATTCATCTCTGTTGTCAATGTAAAGAAAAAAAAACCTACAAAGTTAAAAAAAAAAAAAGACTCTTAGATACTTTGTAGAAGTTTATCTTCTCAATCTGGTCAGTGACCACAGCTTCATTTAACGATGGCTATTGACTCAAACCAATTAAACCAGGTTTGTAGTCCTTTATCATTAGGAATTTCTTTTTTTTTTTTTTTTTTAAGATTTTATTTGTTTATTTTACAGAGCGAGAGACAGCGAGAGAGGGAACAGGAGCAGGGGGAGTGGGAGAGGGAGAAGCAGACTTCCCCCTGAGCCGGGAGCTGGTTGCAGGGCTCCATTCCAGGACCCTGGGATCATGACTTGAGCTAATGGTAAAACCTTAGCAACTGAACCACAACAAGCACCCTTCATTAGGAATTTCTACTCACTTTATATTCCACATCTCTGTAGCACTTTTGCTTCTAGATGATCTCTATTGGTTTGCTTATTTTACTTTTTGCACCTTTTGAAACTATTAAGATAATTTCCAGAGATAAAGATTTCTGAATTATATTTTTTAAAATAAAATGGTTACCAGTTTGAAAAACAAAGAAATACAAAGTTTTAAGGAATTTGTTGTTAAGTTCTTCAGGCAATTATAACCTCTAGTTTCAGAATATCAGAAGGATAACTATTACTGTTCCACTAAGCCATGTAGTTCATACAAATAGTGGTTTCGGGGATTCAGATTTTGCATTTTGCAACTTGTTGAAATCATTTCTCAATCTTTTTTTCTGAGGGAATAACTTGTTTTGTCCTTGCCATTTTCCCGACTACTGCTTAACTGGCTTTCCTTTGTTTAGACCTCTGTAAGGGCTACTATTGTAGAAGAAACTAAGGATGTATTAGCAATAATGGTAGAACTTAGAATTAATCCAGTAAGCCTTGTGAAAAATAACTTGATTAGAGCCCTAAAAGGTAGAAAATAGAAATGTCCTGCTACTAACAGGTATATCCCAGCTTTTCTTGGTTAAGGCATAGATGTTAATAATGAGTATAGGAACCATCTACTTCATTGAACTGATGAGATTCAAAAGCAACGGTGAATGATATATGAGAATATCTTGTTTACCAGCTGCATGGTCATGGTAAAATTACTTAAGTGCTTAGCATTGAAGGTGCTTTAACTGGAGAATAGGCATAACAAACTCTACCTCATTGGGTTATTATACAGCTTAAATGAATTAATACTGTAACATCTTAAGACACCACGAGTCTTTCAGAGGCATTTCATTGTTTTTGCGCTGTACAGAGAAAAATTACAAAGACATCAGCATAAAAAGATCAGTGTCTCAAGTGCTTAGAGTATACCAATGTTCATTAAAATATTTGATTCCCACTCCTAATTCCATTTTTCTCCTTCAAGAAGAGAAATGGAGGAGACCACGCTCTTTAAAATGAAAAAGAGGCTTTAGAGTATGGTCACTAGTTGTCTCACTGCCTAGGTTTAAATGCCTGACCACCATGTACTTGTGTGATCTGAGGCAAGAACCCTAAACCACATTTCATTTTTCTCATTTATGAAATAATACTACCTAACACACAGAGTTTTCTATGAGGATTAAATGAAATGATGGTTAAGGACTTATCCATACAATGCCACTGTAAATTTTCAATGATGCTGTTTTTATTATTCTTAAGTTATGTATAGCCACTTGGATAAAATACTAAATCAGTATGTGACAGAAAGGTAAGATTTCTTGCTCAAGTTGGACTGGTTAGATGTCTTATGTCTTTTGATTTAAAGAATGGTTTCCCAACATTTTTTTCATTATTGGCACATTCACAAATTTAGTGACTAGTGTAAAAGAACTAAGTAACATGGATATCAAAATCTAAAAAATACAAACTTTCTGGTCACCTAAAAACTAATAACATTATATTTTAATATATAAAATGGGGTGTTTTATTACAGAGGTGATTTTTCTACGATTTAAAATTATTACTTGTACAAAATAGATCAAAATAAGCTTCTGTAATTTTTCCCTCAGGTATCAGTGCTGGGAAAGGAAGATCTGTGAAGAACAAAAATGGAACCAGGTAAGGATAATCAAGGCATGAAATGTACCCGGGGTATCTTAACAAAGCTGAGCTGCAAGAGTTTGATAGCTCTACTTTCTTCCTTTGTTTCTTTGTTTCTTTGTTTTTTTTTTTTTAAACACAAAAGCCTTGATTTATTTTTTAAGAATTTGATTTATTTGAGAGAGAGAGCATGGGGGAGAGAGTAGGAGCACGGGGGTGGGGGGTGGTAGAGAGAGAAGGAGAAGCAGACTCCGTGCTGAGCAGGGACCTGGATATGAGGCTCCATCCCAGGACCCTGGGATCATGACCCGAGCCAAAGGCAGACACTTAACTGACAGTCTTAACTAATGTCCAGTAGTTCTACTTTCATGAGAAGTGGGGATTGATCCAAAGGAGTGGAGAATCTGCCCTTCTTCCCTGAAGAAAGGGAATTTCCCTGAATTTTCATTTCAGTATTGCAGTATCTCAGTTCCCCGAATAAAGGGACAGATGATAGATTGCCATCCAAAGGCAATACTGCTCTTAAGCACCATTAATATTTTACATTTACATGGAAATAGCAGGAGGGACTTCTGTGGTGATTTTGGCTGTAGGGCAATGCTAAATCCTGAAAGATAGAGAAGCACTTTGAAGAATAGCACCCCAAGCTCTTTCCGCAAGATTGTTTTGATGATTGATGAATCATAATGGCAATTACTGTACTTAATTCCAAAAATTAAAGTAATACCTATTTTCTTTCAAGTTTCGTGATCATATGCAGCATTTTCCCAAAGGTACTCGAACTCCCTTGTTCTTGCCTCCAGTTTTGCACGTGTCACTTGCCCTCCTAGAGTTCTAATGTGGGTCTCTGTGACATGTGCTCACCTGAGATGTGCCGGTGTACTTCTAGTATCCAACTGTTCTGTTTTTCAGACCAAAGAGTCTCATCCTCTTCCAGTGTTCTGGACTCCTGTAACTTGTTGTCCTTTTTCTAAAACACAGAGAAAATATGGCTCTTTCTGTATTTCTCTCCACAGGAAGACCATTTCATTAATGTTTTCAGCTTTTCTTAGGGCTCAGATTGCGGTGGGGGATGCTTTGAAATGTCTGGTCTATAATTCAGTCACCCAGGGCCTTTCAACTTCAAAGTTGTAACTTTGGAATAATTTTGATTCCACAGGAACAAAACTAAGCAAGCTCTCTCCCCTCATTGGGAAATGTGGCAAATGCTCATGGGAAAGAGTGCAAGGGCAAGAAAAATGAGCCATACTAGGTCAGAATAAGTTATACTGTTTATAACACCATCTTAATTATTGAGGGGATTAATTTTTGTCAAATACCCAAATTATTGGACTTAAGCTTTTTGGTGAAAGATATAAAAATTAAAAGGTAGCTAACAGTTTTTGAAGGCTGATTGTAATGGAGGAAAAACAATTTTCCCTCTAATCTTTTGAGTTCTTAGCTGAAACCCCTATAATAAAAAACATGCCAACAAAAGAAAAACAAAAGCTTATTAACGTGTATACTTCTATGTATATATGGAAGATGCCAGAGGAGAAATGAGTAGCTCCCTGAGGTGGCTTAGGATTCAGAATTGAATACCATTTTAATAAAGGGGAGCAGGGATGTAAGCCTGCAAAGGATTTGGAGGATCTGTCTTTAGGCAGATAAAGGGAGTTCAAAGAAAACGACCTCCAGCATTTGCTGTTGTTGTTGTTGTTGTTTTTCCCTAAGTACTTAACTCTCAAAATAATCAATATACCAAAGTGACATATTTTGGGTAGCATGTCCTGAACTGCAGAGTCCTAATTTAGAGTGGTATATTGTGCTACCCTTCTCTGATCATTGATAAGAGCCTATGCTTAGGACTTTTTTGAAATTCCTTCTTTTGATTTTGGCTATTATTTGTAATCAAGGGCTTTGGCTGAGATTCATTAATGTTTATAAATTACTTGGAATTAGTGGTTTCTGGCACATGGTAATTGTGCAAAAAGTGGTTGTGTTAGTATTTTCCTTACTCATTACAATTATGTGAAACAAGCATTCATGAGCATAATATATATGACCATAAAATCCTGCAATAGTCACAACAATAAAAAGTTCAAACACATTTAAATGATGATTGCATTTGAAATACAAATTGACTCTGGTGAAATACTTTTGACCTTAACCCTTCAGTTGTATTCACTTACATTTATTATGTACTGATCACTATGGTTAGAAACATGAAGCCTTTTTAAAAAGTGGTCTTTGAAGAGCATGTAATTGAATTAATTGGGAAGATGCCCTAAGCTTGCAAAACAATTACAGAATAACAAATGTTGATGTACCATCAAATGCTAAACAGTAGGATATAGACAATATGGCTAAAATAGAGTTTGGAAAGTTTCCTTTGAAGAGATAAAGCTTACTTAGGTCTTCAAGTTCGAGAATTTAGGTGATTTTATTTTAAAGAGGGGAAAAAAATCATACCCAAGAATTATTTCTCTCCATGGCAAACAGTAGGAGATGGGTTCCTAAAGATGCTTAATACTATGTAAAAGTTATTGTATAAGCTCTCACTAAAAGTACTCTGCAAAAGTATGGACCATCTCACAAATACAACTCTGTACCCTTCATCTTGGAATCTAATGTTCCATTTCTTGACTACAGCAAAATGCTGTTAACAGGGCCTGAATCAATTTTTTCCTGCCTGGGTATCAAGAGCGCTGAAGCTGGCATCTCACTAGACCGTGCACTTCACCCCCAAATTCCTTGAGTATTGGTTGAAGATACCACACCACGTAAGAGTTGATTTGCTGTGCGAAGAAAATGTTGAAAGGTCAGAGCTGAGATTTTAGGCTGAAGTCAATCTATTAACTTCAATAGCATTTGAAACTTCTGTCTTTATTCTTTCCCTTCTCCACTCTGTCATAGTTTCCTATTAATATTTGATAACTTTGAAAAATGAATTAAGGCCACTTAAAAAATACTCATGAGTTCTTGCAATCTTGTAAATTATCTGTGACATCAATGCATAATGTCTTAATGTAACATGACAGTGTTCCCTGGACATTTTCCCTACTCCTTGCTTTTCTTGTCATGGATCCCTCTTTCTGTGGTGTTCTTCCTTTCTCTGGTGAGCAGAAAATGCCTTCCCCACCCCATATGCTTTTGTTAGAATTTTTGGAACTTATATTTATGTTACATTACATGGCAAAGTGGAATTAAGGTTGTAGATGGAATTAAAATTGTTCATCAGTTGACTTTAAAATAGGAATACTATCTTGGATTATCCAGGGACACCAGTATAATCACGAAGGTCCTTAAAGGATATAGAAGAGAGTGATAGGGAGATGTGATTATAGAAGAAAGGTGCAGAGAGATGTCAAGTTGCTAGCTTTGAAAATAGAGGAGGGGAATCATGAATCCAGCAATGTGGGGAGCCGCTAGAAGCTGGAATAGGCCAGGGCATAAATTCTCCCATGGACCCTCCAGAGAGAAAGGCAGCCCTGCCTACACCTTGCTTTAGCCAAGTGAGATCTATACTGGATGTCTAACCTATTGTAGTGCCTTGAATTTTTTATTATATTACATTTGTGAAATTTTGTTATAGAAAATTTGTTACAGAAGGGAAACTAACATTGCTTCATAAATCCAAATATAGATTCTATGATGATAGGTTTTTTTTTTAATATATTCTGTAGATTTTCCCATTACTGGTTCTGTGATTTACTTAAAGAAGCAATTTAGTAAATGCCTGTTGGGTTAATTATTGAAAGATGGAAAAATGGCAACCTAGGTGTTATACTGGGTTGAGAGATTCTGATGATCAGAATGTATGGGAATGGCTGGTCTATAATCAGTAGAAATGTGCCAGAGATATAAGCAATAAATGTTACCAAGATGGATCTGAAATCCAGCTAAGAATAAAGATGAAATTAAGAACAACAAGAGTAAATCAAGTACTAATATATGCACCTCGGTTTGCTCTTTTATAAAATTGGGTTAATAATCCTACTTAACTCACAAAGTTGTCAGGAGGCTTAAATGGTACATAGCACATGTAAAAATCTTAATTGTCTGAAATCCAGTGAATCTATCAGTAAATGGAAATTTCTGTTATAATAATCTATGTGTACTTAGGAGGACTGAGCCTATGATGTTTGGTACACTGGTAATACCATGAATTGAAGCTAAAAAATGCCCTATTTTCCTAGTGGTTCTAAAATTGGCAAATGATGCATTCTACTCCAGTGCAGTCTTGCAGAACATTTTACTTAATGTTACAGAAAGAGGTGTTAATTTTAGCTGTCACAGCTGGGTATTTATTAAATGTAAGCATTTCATCAGCAAGAACAGGAATTTCAAAACACATACCGGCATATTCTCTTATATAATTAGGACATATAAGTTATTCACATTTCTGTTCCACATGGCTTATAAAATTATGACATTTATACATAGGAAGATCTCTATATTATATATGTACAAACACACTAAGTTCTGTGGGAATTAAAAAGTGCATAATATAACCTATAGCCATTAAAAAGCCCTTGTTAGATATATGTAGTGACGGTTGAGGACAAGACTGTATGTAACAAATTGCTAATTTTGTGTAACCCAAAACTAGAAAATCTTCTGTCAATAACCAATTTTTTTATCTTTTAATGGAAAATGATACTAAAAAGAAGTTGGTAAGAGAGTATGATGGAGGCTAGAATAACCTTAGAAGGCTTCATGAAGAACTGGGACGTGGGCTTTGAAGCACAAATTAGTAGGGAGAAATGGAGGTGGCAATTTCAGAAAGGAGAAACAGTACTAGAAAAGGATTGGAGGAAGTGTGACCATATTTAAAAATGGTAGGTAATAATAATTATCCATCTCTAAGGGGAATTGGGCATAGAGGACTTCTAGAAATGTTTCCAATTCCTAGAAATGTTGGTCAAGCTTCCTATCCACCTCAAATGAGAACAGGCCTGCTGTTGAGTATATGGCCTGCAAAATCTAGTGCTATCGTCTTTGTCATAACTACTTTGGCTCTTGTCTTTGTTTTCATCTCTAATTTATGGGTGCTACACTTTGACTCCTGCTACGAAAAGAGCAATGAAAACAAGGGAAGAACATCAGGTTTAAGCTTAAACCAACCATGCTTTTTCAAGACTTCTCTGAAGATGTTCAGGCTCCCTCTCTACCAATTGGACCTACTACATATAATGTGACTGTTCTGAAGGTTTTTCCTGGAGAAGGAAAATAAATGAAGAGCAAAATGCAGATGTTCAAGTATCAAGCCTCATTAATTAGATACATATTAACTAATTCTAATAGACTACTTGCTGTGCCTCAAGGGATTCATGAAGAGGTTAAAGAGACTTTATTTTATGTCCTTCTGTCCTGTTTTCTTCTGTTTTATAATAAAGCCCAAACAATGATATTGTATTAATGTTTTCATCTGGGATGGATAAAAACATCATTTTCTCAAACTTAGTCACTGTCTTATCCAATTGGAGTTTTTAAAATATGCACTTTTTCTTGTATTATCTTCATTATTTTTGCCATCATTACATACCGAAAACTTTTTAATTACTCTATTTCTCAAATCAGTTTCCTGGTTTATTAGATGAAAGTATTGTAAGGGAAAATTGTATGTCAGTAGTAACAGTGGAAAGCGTATTATTTTCTTGGAACAGAAGTATGTATTATGCAGGAATAATAAAACCAAGTATTACTCAGCCCTATCTATAAATATGGTTACTTCCTGAGGATGGAGTCAGAAACCCTCACTCTTAGTTAAAAAGCAAGATTTGTAAAAGGAAGAATGACAGAACTAAAATGATATGAATTTCTCATGTAATTCATTATTCAACACCATATCCAGGCACCACAGAAACCCATCTGGCTTACTGCTGGTGTTGTGAGAGACAGTAGTGAAAGGAAAAGAAGGCAAGTGATATAAGCCTATCCTTGCCCAGCTGGGCAGTGACCTGGTTCTCTTTTGTATATGCCACAAGCTTTATAGTGGCTTAAAATCCCCATTCTTCACTCTGACATTGGTAGTTTATAATTTTTTTTTGTAAGATTACTGTTGTATCACAATTTTGTTGCTCTATAGTATTTAACCCTATTAAAACCAGTCCATTCATTTATTCATTGAATCTTTAAACAAGTATTCATTGTCAACCAAGTGCCAGACACTTTTCTAGGTAACAGAGATTAAGTAGATGAACAAAACCAACAAAAAGAAATTCCTGCCTTCATGAAAGCAATAAGACAGATGGTAGATATGTACATAAATCCCTGTTATAAAGCATTATAACCTCAGAAAGGGGGACATAGAGAATTTAAAAAGGGATAGGCAAGAAGAGGCTCAAAGAAAGGTGATATTTGATCTAAAGTCAGAATTAGATGAAGAGTAGAATTGATCCATGGATATTAAATACCTCAGAAGAATGTGGGAAGCAGAAGAACAAGTAAGCACAAACTCCTTGGGTATATTTAAGACACAATGAAGTTGTTATGACTATTATGGCTGTTATGGTTGTAGAATGTGAAAGAGAGAAGAGAAATTCAGAGGTAATGAGAGGCTAGATTACTTAGGGTACTGTAAGACTTTGGATATTCACTCGGTAAAATTCACTTGCCATGAGTTCAAGTCATGATCTCACTAGTTTTCACTCAATGAAATAGGAAGCCATGCAAGGTCTATGAATAATGTCTTGAGGTACATTTTATTTATGTATGTGTTTATTCAAGATTTTATTTACTAGAGATTTTATTTACTTGAGAGAGGCAGAGAATGATCAGGGAAAGAGCAAAGGCGAAGGGAAAGCAGACCCCCTGCTGAGCAGGGAGCCCAACATGGAACTTGATCCTGGAACTCCAGGATCATGACCTTAGCTGAAGGAGACACTGAACTGAGCCACATAGGTGCCCTTGGAGTACATTTTAAATGGTCATCAGACTGTTCCCTAAATAATGGATTGTTTTATTGTTACGAAACTGTAAGGTAGCTGAAGATAGGAAAATATATGGCTGTTGCAATAATCCAGGCAAGAGACTATTGATTTAACCACAGTGGTAATGGAAGTGAAGAGTTACCTGAATATATTGGAAAATAGAGCAAGTACGATTTGCTGGTTAACTGAAAGGAATGAATCCAAAGGTTTTGTTCTTAGCAATTAGAAAGATGGTGCTCTTAATTACTGAGGTGGGTAGTATTGTGGGAGGTACAGATTTTGGTGGGGGGGGTCACATGGGGTGGATGAGAATTCGGTTTGGGGTATGATAAGTTTGAAATAGCTAATAGATATCTAAGTGGAGATATCAACTAGTTGAATATTTTAAAATGAAGTTCACATGAGGAGGTTATGTTATATAACTGAATTTTGAGGCAATAGCTTATAGATAGCGTTTAAAATAGTAAGACTGATGAAATCACCAATGTAATCAGCTTATAAAGGTTACAAAAGCACTCTGGACTGACTTTTGCTTAGTGGTTGGGGATATGAGGTGAGATGAACAAAAAAGATGGAAAGAGACAAGTAATGCGGAGGGAAACCAAGGCATGTGTACCATCCAGAAAGCCAAGTGGACATAGTATTCAAAAAGGATGGATGAAATGTTAAATGTGCAGAAGTTCAACAGTGATGAGGGCTGTCCCTTAAATATTCTTTTGAGAATATAAAGGTCATTGGTCACTTCAACAATGACCCTTTTTTTTCTTTTTTAAAGATTTATTTAGAGCATGCACAAGGTAGGGAGGGGCTGAGGAAAAGTGGGGAGAGAGAGTACTAAACAGTGTGGTCCAACAGCTTGGTTTCAGTCTCCTGAGATCATGACCTTGAGATCATGACCAGAACTGAAACCAAGAGTTTGGCTGGTGCTTAACTGACCACACCACCCAGGTGCCCCAACAACAACACTTCTAATGAAGGATTGGAGACCATAGACTGATGGGAGAGGATCAATAAAGAATAAATGGAAATATTGGAAAAAAGTATATGAAACTTTCAAAGGGTTGTGCTGTAAATGAGAATGGAATATTGGTGTTATGGGGTAAATAGGGTCAAGATGAGGCTTGTTTTACATGAAGGTAGAAATCACAAAGTATGCATAAACTGAAAGAAAAAAAATATATGAGAGGGAGAAAAACTAGTTACAGGATATAAGGAAACTTCTGGATCCATGTACTTCAGTAGGCAAAAGAATATAGGATCTAGTGCCTAAATGAAAGGGTTAGTTTTTCATAGGAATATGGACAGCTCATCTGTAATAACAAGAAGAAACAGAAGGATCATGTGGGCTCAGGTGGTCTCTGTTCCGTAACTTAGTCATTTTTTCATTTTGCACATGGTATAGGACTTTGGCCTTTTTTTTTGCATTTTGGATCCTAGAATACCATCTAGGACATTGATCAAATTTTCTTCCTAGAAGACTTTTTCAGTAATAATAGCTCACACTTTCAGTGGTCTTTCCTGAACTCTAATAATACCTAGTAGTTGATAAAATAGATTTCATTATTTAACATATAAAGCCTTGCTTTATCCTTCATTTCTAAGTTAAAAGCTGAAGACTTCTGTAATGTACTTGAACAGCCACCTTGTAAATTCATAGGTTTTTTTTTTCCTTTAAGAAGGCATTTCTGTCACTATTTTTCTAAGATGCCTCTGTTTACTTCTTAAGAGTTAATTCCTTCCTTCCTTTCGCCTACCATATTTAGTCCATGTCGTTTATTACCAAATTCTCAAACTCTGTATTGCAAATATTCCTGTTGACCCCACCTATTGATTCTTTAGGATAGGGATTATATCTTATTTATATTTGCATTCCCAAGTATAAGCAGTTTGTCTTATTGGTGCAGAGTTTATAAATGAAAAGATAAAATGCTAGTGTTATGTTTAGTATGTATGTGCTGATTGGATCAAACTGCATTATTGCTCTCTCTGATTTGAAATCATGATCTTAAAGGTATTAAAAGTGGTGATTTAATTTCCTAAGAAATTACTAAGTGGAATTAAGACATAGGAAGGAGGATGATTTATCTCTGACCTGGAACAGAGTTTGTGTATCTTTATTTATTACAGTAAATATAAGTCTTACTGATGGTGGTTTCCATCTGGGAACACCTCATCCTTGGGCATTTCAAAGAGTGTTTCTCAATTTCACTGATGTTTTTGTTTTGTTCTCTTCTGTCCCAATTTCACTTGGCTCATTTAATTAAATCACACATTTGCCGAAAATTTAACATTATTGTCTATTTTATACTGGTGTCATTATATTAGTTCTGGGCTAATATAGTGTTGTCTATCATAATAAGATTTTAGAAAATAAATTAGAAAAATAGAGAAGAGGTAAACCTTAGAAAAGAAAGATACATGTAGATTCCATCTTGTATATCAGTGTAATTCTACTGAGAGTAGACTGTTGATTGAGATTTGTGCGGCAGCTTCAGGTTTAGTGGGAAAGTTTATTGAGATGATACAGGTTTGTCATATAATATGATTCCATCATCCTTCAATTCCTTTAATGAACTCTGGAGGCTTCTGGAGACTTCCTCTCTTCTGGAGCCTTAAAAGTCAAAAACATTCTTACTCTGACTCTTCTTTTTGCTGTAAAATCCTTCATTGTCCTATGTTAAGATGTCATTCCCTCAAATCTAAATTTCCCCTTCTTACCCACTCCTTTCCTACTTCTGCCATCATTCTATGCCAATTACCAAGTTCTTTAAAGACTCCGTCTACGGCAAATAATGACTGGAATTTATTTATGAATATAAGTAAGATTTATCTAGGAGAGTATTTGACATAGAGCTCAAACTTGATACATATTTTGAATATGTCATGGCTGCACAGATGGATAGATGCACGGATGGATCGATGGTGAATGTGTATGTGGGGCACTCCAACCTATTATCTTTGACCATGGACTTAGAATGTATAAGATTATTTGGTGGTGGTTTTTTTTGGTCAGTAAAATAAAATAAGATATTTTGAAGCTTTCATTAAAAACGATTTTAATAATTACATAATGTATCTTTGAATAGATGCACCATTGAATCTCCACTGTAAGTCAAATAGGGTGAAAGTATTTTACATGTGTATCAATTCTCTCCCTCACAATTATCCTGCAACTTAAGTAGTATTATCTTGATTTCTCATTTGAGGAATCTGAGACTTAATATAAGTCCATCAAACTTAAGGTCCTACAGCTAATAGGTGGGATAATGGGGTATTAAAACTGGAACTCTGACTCGTAAGACCATGAGTCTTCACTAAACAGACCCATCTCTATATGGAAATTTAACATTGTTCTAATATTAGTAAGTCCATATAAAACTTAGAATACACTATGCATTATTTTAAAAAGAAACATTGATTAAATTAAATTACTGAAATACTGATAAGCATATTATAAAATTTGGTATGGAAAATAATAATGATATGTAGAGGTTACAAACTGGTGATTTCTGAGCCAGATATGCTTATAGATTAAGGGTGGCATAGGGTCTGGAGGAAGGAAGAAAGGGAAGTAGTATTTTAAGTATTTGAGCCAGTTCTTTGTGAATTGGAAGAATTCACACACACAAAATTCCAGATATCTGACTTCTCCTGGGCAATCTATAGCTACTTCAACATAGGACTCCAGTGTTTCTGACAATAGTGAGTTTGAGCCTGAGACCTGATGAATCTTTTTAAATATGATAGCACCCTCCAGTTCACTACCCCCATTATAGTACTTTATTTAGACAATCTGGTAACTTTAGATATATGCATTTGAGATAAATGATATGTTTAAGAATTTTTTTAAATAGAATTTAAAGATTGTTTTATTTTTCTATTCTCCATTTCTGTACACAATTAAATTCTATCAAAAATGGTAGCAAAATACAAGGAGGGAGAAGGATCTCTGAAGACAGCAACCTCTTTATTCCTCTAGTGGTAGTACATCAAATGTTATTACCAGAGCTTGAAACATTCTCCACTGCAAGAATTGCACTTAATGTGAAAATGAAGAAATAACTTTACGTTATTGAAGACAAATTTACATCTAGTTCCATGATACTGAGAAATGTCTGATTAAGCTATAATAACATACAGTTGAGAGGAAGAGGAAAACCCAAGATTAATCATCATCCAAAACTCCAGATTGAGCTTCAATTTACACTAATGTTCACTTTTATGAGAATTTTAATAGATACCCTTTAATGTTAATTAAAAAAAGTTAATTTCCAGTTCACCATTTTTTTTTTTTTTGAGATTTTATTTGAGACAGAGAGCAAGTGAGTGCACACATGTGAGAGCAAGAACATGAGTGGAGGATAGGGGCAGAGGGAGAAGGAGAAGTAGACTCCTTGCTGAGCAAGGAGACAAATGCAGGGCTTGATCCCAGGATCCTAAGATCATGACCTGAGCTGAAAACAACCACTTAAACGACTGAGCCACTCAGGCGCCCCACCATGTTTATTTTATATTTATAGTGGCATGAAATTATTTTGAGTAAAAAGGGAAAAACTTTATAATTTTAAGGTTCTATATGTTGCCTTGGTCATGATTACAGGAGGCTCAGAATGAATGAGCTCTTGTAGGTAAGCCTAACCGATGGTTCAATTATCTGTTGCATTAAGGTAATTGATGATGAAAAAAATGTGCATTAAATTATTTTAAGATCCTATTGAGATAGAAACAATAAATCTGTGAGATTACTTATACCATGCAAAGGGACTAAATAATGTCAGTTATGCTATCTCCTTTTGCTAAAAAAAAAGAAAAAAAGAAAAAAAGAAAAAGAGGTAATGTAGCCAGTGCGCCCAGGGTTTCCCTGGGCTGAAAAACTTCAGGGCACCTGGGTGGCTCAGTTGGCTAAGTGTCTACCTTTGGCTCAGGTCATAAATAAAATAAGTAAAATCCTTAGAAAGCTGAAAAACTTCAATACCAAAATAAACCCAGGGTGATTCCAAATGTGCTCTAAAGGTTAGGTCTGTATCTAATCTCCAATGTAACCATGAAATCTAAACCTACCACACATGAATTTTTGAGGATGACCATCAATATCATTTGAGCCCCTTGATTATACATAGACAGTACTAGCTAGCCAATAGTTTGACTAGAATCTTACCAGAATTACATGGTTATTCAGTGCATTCATAATTATAGTGGTTTGGATATATAAAATACAGAGATTTACCCAGATGTCCAAATAATCATTATTTATGTAAAAGAAATGATACCATTTCATATACTTTCAGGGTTCACTAAATTATAGCTTAAAATTTTAGAAAATAAAGTCACAAGATAAAACCTTCTGAATTAAATTGGTCTTTAGTATCAAAGTCTCACTGTAGAATTGGGGATTCATGTCAGCATTAGCTTTGGGTACTCTGGCTATAGATGTACATGTAAGGAGCGTGGTATGAAGTAGAGAAATGTGTTAGGTCTATACCCACATGCAAGGGCTGTGAAAACCATCAAGTTGAATCATTCTCTCATCCCCTTTGTAAAATATTTAAATAAATGGTTCTAAAATACATGTATAAAAACTCAAGTCATGAAGACTCTTTGCCTTTTTTATAGATTATTCTATCAATGAAGATTTTTTTCTACTGGTTCAGTAGTTATAAATATATTGATAACCTATTCAATATTCTTCATTGTATACTTATATAGCTAAGATGCATTGAATATTTTTGTGTTATGCATTGCTCTATGTGCTTGATGGGCACTACTCACAAGCAGTTCCATCTGGTATCTAACACTAGATGAAGCATCTGCAGATAAGTCAGTGTAAATAATTTATCACCATGAGGGAGATTAGGGAGCAACAGCTATAAGATTTTATTTCCGCTTCATTCAATCCACAGAATGTAGAGAAATGCTATACCATCCTAGGAAAATTCAGGTTTACACACACATACATACAAACACATACTCTCTCACACACACACACAAATATATGTGAGCACATGCATGAGTGAAATCTAATTGATATGAATTACTTTACATGAATAACTGAGGGTGTATAAAATGAGCACTATGTACAAGTGTATAGGTATGAGGTTTTTCTGAATTTTTCTGAAATTTTCCCTGAATTTTCAGAGTTCTGCTACCAAACTCATTATCTCCCCTTCAACATTTATTGCTTTCCCCAGAGAACTATTTGTGTCATTGCTCTCTTACCAGCTATCCATTGGATGTTAATAATCTTTATTAATTCTTTAATCTCCCTCACTTCTCCTATTCAGTCTCTTCCGGGCTTCAAGCCTTTACTGAGGTAAGACCTCCTTCCTGCTTTGTGAGCAGCCCACTCCAGCTGCTTATTTGGCAACACCTTCATAAAATACCTTAAGAATCCTTACTAACCTATTAGCTGAGGAGTTTGAGTTACTGCTTCTTTTAGAGACATCTGTGTTAATTAAAGCCCTTTCAGACTAAAACAATTTCAAGGACTAAATGTATGTTTTTTCCTCACGAAAATTTTATCAGAATTTATGTTGAGTCTTGGACATTTCAACTGTCTGTGTACAATTAGTTGCCCATCAAAAGATATATTCTGCTTCTGTGTTGAATATTGTTACTATCCTTCTGTGATAGAAAAATTTCTCTGGCAGACAATTTTTGAAAAGGCATGCTCCTTATTATGTAAAACTTGACTATCTGTATATAGTTACTAGTCCATTATGGGACAATAGGTATTTCAGAACTGAACCAATCTGTCAAACACTATTCCAATTTGAGATAGGTTTTCATCAATGATAGTGAAAACTTGTTTGATATATTAAATGGACTTCAAATATTTTACACAGAATATCTAAAATTATTACTTTGAGTATACTTAATATACTAAAGTGTATGTTAAATATGTATGTGTATCTTTAGGAAGGTTTGGAACTTTAGGTTTGAACAATGAAGGAATTCTTCCTATGCAGCTGATTCTGAAGAGAGTCTGACTGTGTTTAAAAACAGCGACAGAAACCACAAGAGATATAGGTGTCCTTAGATACACTGAAAAGTGGTGGTGAAAGTCTTGCTAGCTTTTAAAACTCCATAATAGGGATTTTGTGTATTTCTAGTTTGTCCCCTTCTTTGAAAGGGGGCTCTTAATTTCCCTTTCATTAAAGGAACACTGAAGTTAAAATGTATTCTGGATGAGGGAAAAGCTTTCAAATTTTAGGAAATTATGAGATTAGAAGCTCTCATATTAGGACATTTTAGATGCTCTTCCACTAAGATTTTGCTTGAGATAGGGATCCATAAATCAAGCTTTAAAGGGACCACGAATTCCTCTTACATAAAAGTTGAAAGCGTAGGTAGAGAGCCTGCTGCCTAGGAAGCCTGAGGGAGCAGTGTTTGCGCAGTGTTTCAGGAAGAGATTTGACCTTTTGTGTTGGGTTTGTGATTTATGAATTGACTGGATGTTTAATATGTAGACTATTAACAATCCTTAGAGAAATACTTGATAGTTCCTTCCTAACACTAGTATAAAAACATTATTCCTTGGCTGAAGGAATAATGGCTTGACCACGAATCAAAATTGCTGAGCTCTAGTTCTAACTCCTGTATTGACTACTTTGGTTAACTTTTGGCAGATGACAATTATTCTGTCTCAGGATAATGAACCTATGTATATTGTGGTATGGGATGCCTATGAGAATTAACTCTGAGGTATAAAACTCTTTAAGTCTGACATATGATCTCCCAGCCCCCAGCTCCACATATGTATAAATTCTATACTAAATTAGAAAAAAAATATCAAAAAAAAAGCCCCAAGTTTAAAAGGAAAGAAGGAGATTGCACTTTTGGGATGACAGTGTACCTACTCTCCAGAGGAACAAGCAAACAATCATTTAAAGTCTTAGGAAATTGTACTAATGCATACAGAAAGAAGAAACACCCATTTAAGAAAATACAGCAAAAGTAATAACAGTGAGAGTCTGGTATTTGAGCCATGACCCATTTTCTAGCTGTTTCTCCACCTGTTTGATGGAAGCTCCACTCCACAAGAGATGTTGTTAGGAAGATGGGACCTCATGTCTCCTAAGCTTTCTATCAAGGCTTACCATATCTCACTGTCAGGTGAAGGCATCCAGCACTTCCCATCTCCACCAACACCTGGCTGAAGAGGATAAATTCAGAGGCAATGCAACTGAGAGTGCATGAGCTCCCTCTCTTTACCCTTTTTTACTCAAAGGTAGAGCAGGATGTCTACCTCAGGCACGGAAGCCTAAGATTATTGGAAGCCAGCCACCCTTGGCCCAGCTCAATCCTAAGGCTGAGATTCCATGCAGGAAGATGCAAATCAAGAAGATGAGAAATTCCTTCCAGAGCCCAATATAGCTTCTCAGAAAGTTTGCTTAAGGGAAGAGGCAGTCAATAAGAAAAGAAACTACAAAGCTCTCATGATATGAAATGACTCCTTTTGAAACAAATACAGGGAAATTAAAGCTCATGAGTACATTCAAAGGCAGTAGCTCCTCTTAATTATGCTCTGTGATATTCGATGATGGAGATATATATATATATATATATATATATATATATATATATATACACACACACACACACACACACACACACACACATACACACACCATATTTTTGTACAAACTCTTAAAATGTGTAACACTAAGAGTGAACCTTCAGATAAATACAGACTTAGAGTGATTATGATGTATGGATGTAGGTTCAGCCTTGGTTAAAATATATATACACCATTCTGGTGAGTGATGTTAATAATGAAACCATACAATAAAAAGGCTGATAAGATTTAGTTGTATATAAGCCCTTGAGGAACCACTTGAACAGAACTAAAATAGTGAAAAAAATCATTAAAGGAATTAAAATGTTACACTTGAAAATACTTAATGCAAAAGGAAGTAATAAAGGAGAAATGGAGGGACAAAAAAGCCATGAAACATAAAAAAAAGTAAAATGGTAATAAAAAATTCAACATATAAATAGCATTAAATGTGAATAGACTAATCAAAAGCCAGAGCTAATTAAACTGGATTTAAAAAATAAACTGATCTGTGTGTAGTCTAAAGCCACACCTTTAAAAAAGAGAAATATGTTGAATGGAAAGATACCGTGCAAACTACAACTATGAAAATACAGGAGTGGTTATAGTAACATCCAGAAAAAATTGATTTAAAAATTTTTAAAATGTTTTTAGAGATGAAAAGCACTATTGTATAAGTGAGAAATGGGTCAAATTATCAGGTTATAATAATTATAACCATTTATGCCATATACTGGAGTCTCAAAATACATGAAGCAAGGCAAAATTGAGGAGAGAAATAGACAATAATGGTCAGATTTAAATACTCTACATTCAGTAATGGATAACATCTAGAAACAAGACCAATGAGGAAATAGAGGTCTTGAACAGCATTACACACAAACAAACCCAAAAGACATATTTAATATTCCATCAAATAAGAGAATACACATTCTTAAGTGCACATGGAACATTGTCTAGGATAAATCCTATGGTAGGCTAGAAATAAGCCTTAATAAGTGTAAAAATACTGAAATCCTAAATTATTTTGGGCCACTATGGAATGATACTAGAAATCATTCCAAGTATCTGAAGAAAAACAGAAAACTCACAAATGTGGAAATAAAGCACACTCCTTAATAATCAATGGGTCAAAGAGGAAAAAGGGAAATTAGGAAATATTTTGAGGCTAATGAAAAAAAAAAAAGATAAAACATACTAAAACATCTGGGTTGCAGCCAATGTAGGACTTAGAGGGAAGCAGATAGCTGTAAATACTTGCCTTAAATAGAGAAGAAAGATCTTAAAGCAAAAACTGAATTTTCAACCTGAGGATGTTGGAAAAAGAAGAGAAAACCAAATCAGGAGAAGTGGAAGGAATGAAATAAAGATTAGGATGAAAATTAATGGAACGGAAGAGAAAATAGAGAAAATTCAATGAAGTTGTTTGAAAAGCTTGACAAAATTGAAAACCTTATAGACAAACTGAGCAAGAAAAAGAAGGCTCAGATGTGAAAATCAGAAATGAAAGTGGGGGCAATACTACCAGTTTCACAGAAATAAAAAGGATTATAATAGAAGGTTGTGAAAAATTATAGACCAACAAATTCTACAAGCTAGACGTTAGCAAATGGATAAATTACTAGAAAGCTATAAAACACAAAACCAAGGACAAAGTTTCCAAGGAGCGTTTTAGTGCCTGTCTTCCAGTTCTTCAGAATCTTTAGAACAGACTGCTCAGTGATCAAAATTCGGTAAATGCAGAGTTGAGTATTACCTCTCCAGCAGAACATGAACTTAAGGTCATCAATGCTAACCTAGGGTTGTGCATGCCAGACCGTTGGTGACTATGTAACAGTGAAGAGAAATGAGGGCATCCTAAAAGGACCTGAAATATATCCACTGCCCTCTGTTCTCCAGCAGTTATAATCTAAGTCTTCATTTGTTGCCTATAGTCTGTCCCTTCCTCAGAGATTTGCTTAAGTTCTATGTGGTGATTTCCCTCCATTTTTAATATTCTTTTGACAATTCCTATTTAACTTTTCAAAGCCCACCTTCTGCTCCCAATGTTACCTTCCAAGCAGACCTACTTTTTCCTTCTCAGAATGTCATGACTGTTCAGTTAATTCTACATCATTTAGAGCTTAACCACAGGGCACTCGTGTTTGGAGTTGTACTCATCATGTCTGTTTCATGTTGTAAATTACAAATATCAGGAAAACCGGAACAGTTCTTAATCATTTCCCTTCTCTTTATAGCTTCCATCCCCAGATATACTATAAAGATCTGTCACATATTGAGGTGAAAATAATAAACTTTGAAAGTATAGGCATGAAAATAGAAATGTTAAAAAAAAAAGCTAAATTTTATAGTCGCTTACCTCACTAAGATTCCCCACTTATCAGGATGATTGCTTTGTTACAACCACATGAGTATCTTGCTGCTTTTAGCAAGCTGAGAGAAATTGGGGAAAATTTGCACCAGACCGATAACAATAGGAACAGTGATAGCTAACAGGCAGTGTGCTAAGCTTCACATACTCTAACTCATGGGATTCTCACTCTTTGAAATTTCTGTCTTACAAAGGAGACTCAGAAAGGTTAAGTAGCTCACCCACACTTTTTCAGCCAAATAGGGAAGGGTATCCTATTTGAACCTAGGTCTGTCTGATGTCCTAACCACTTCAAAAAGTCATGTTTTTGGTTTGGCTTGGTTTTTTTGTTTTTGTTTTTGCTGGCATATTTACCAGTGCAGAAAAACCCAGGGTTATATTAGGATGAAATGCAAATGTTTGCTTGAGTTTCTGGCTCCTTGTCTGGGTCAATTTACCTTCACAAATCAAAACAGAACTGATACCCAGATGAGCTGAATAGTTTGAAATAGATTGTGACACACAGTATTTCTGGATTTTCTCCCTTTACCCAGGACCACACCAATTTACTTTGATGTTGCATTAGCAATCCGATTTTGGCAGTTTCTTTTGTATTACACACATGTCCTTTTATGCAATAATAAGGTGAGAAAATGATGATTACAGGATGTCTTCGGTAATAGACACTTGAAAGCTGGAACATCTATCAAGTGTTGCCATATCCCTAATTAAAAATGTTCATGGATTGATAGAAAAATGCTTGCTGATAACTAAGATAGTCTTCCTCCTGCCCTGGCATATGTTAATCCTATGCCTGGTACATGTTCAAACAATAATGGAAAACGATTTCTAAAAACATGTAAAGGCAAAAAACAAATACGTTTTTAACAAAAACATCTATCAAAAATAAACTTACATATGACGGAGCATAGTTTAATTGCCAGTGTGGCATAGTGAGAAGATCTGTACATTGGAGCTGGAGGATCAATCAACTTTAAATCCCAGCTTTCATACTTAACTAGCTATATAATCCAGAGCCTGTCATTCTAATTGCCTGGATTCTTTTTTCTTTTTATTAAGCTATTTTTTTTAAATTTTTAATTTGTGTGTGTGTGTTCAACAATTCATTAGTTGTGTATAACACACAGTGCTCATCACAACGCATGTCCTCTCAATACCCATTGGTGGTTACCCCATCACCCCCTACCTTCTGTAATCCTCAGTTTGTTTCCCTGGAGTCCAGAGTCTCTCGTAGTTTGTCTCTCTCTCTCTTTTCTTTCCATTCAGTTTTCCCTCCCTTCCCCTGTGGTCCTCTGCACTATTCCTTATGTTCCACATATGAGTGAAATTTGCTTTAAATGTTTTTCAAAGAGATTAAATGAGCTAAGCTAAAAAGTCATGGTTCAATACCTAAAATAAAATCTTTGATATCTTTTTGGAAGAGTTAAATAGCAAAATAGCCATTTGTTGTTGCCTATAAGGGACACTAAGTATGCATATGTAGTATGTATATATAAGATAAACATCCAGGCATACTGTATAGCTAATGTGGGTTTTGTTTCAGACTTCCTCACTAAAATAAACATCACACTAAAATGAGTCAAATGAATTTTTTGGCTTCCCAGTGGATATACAGGTGATGTTGACACTATACTAGAATCAATTAAGTGTGCAAATGCATTATGTTTAAAAAACCAATGTACACATCTTCACTAAAATGCTTTATGAAAAATGTTTTATTGCCAAAAATGGCTGTCATCTGAGGTTTCAGCATCACAGTCACTGACCACAGTTCACCATAATAAATACAGTGAAAAAGTTTGAAATATTGCAAGAACTATCAAAATGTGACACAGACAGGAAGTGAGCAAATACTTTTGGAAAAATGGTGTTGACAGACTCGATCAATGCATGATTGCCACAAAACCTTCAATGTGTTAAAAAAAAAATCTGGGGTTCCCTGGGTAGTTCAATCAGTTCAGTATTTGCCTTCAGTTTAGGTTATGATCCTAGACTCCTGGGATAGGGCCCCACATCAGACTCCTGCTCAGCAGGGAGTCTGCTTGTTCCTCTCTCCCATGCCTCCCCCTGTTCCTTCTTCTACCCACCCCCAATAAATAATTAAAAAAAAAAAAACCCAAAAAACAAAACCTAATATCTGGGGTACCTGGGTGGCTCAGTCAATTGAGTGTCCAACTCTTGGTTTTGGTTCTGGTTCTGATTTTGGGGTTGTGAGATCTAACCCCGTGTAGCAGTCCACGCTAAGCATGGAGTCTGTGTGGGATTCTTTCCCTCTTTTCCTCACTTCTGAATCTCTCCCTGCTAGTGCACATGCATACACTATCTAAAATTAAATAAAAACTTTAAAAGCAAAAAACAAAAACAAAAAATAAAAAACCCACAAGGTATATGAAGTGCAATAAAATAGAGTATGCCTGTAAATATGATAAGTACATGTTTGTAATTGTATAAACTATACAACAATAACACAATGCATTTATATGTACTCAAAGAGGTAAGAAGGCATGTTAATGTAATTAGTAAATGTATAGGGTTTAGAACCAAATAGTTGAGTGTAAATACTGCTCTTGCACCTACCATCTTTGTGACTTGGGGTAAATCACCCAAACTTTGAAAGCCTTAGCTTCTTCTATAAAATAGGTGTATTAATAGACATACCTGCTTGTATTTTTCTGAAAATGTTTAATATAGTGCTTTGTGCACAGTGAATACTCAATAGATGTTAGGCATTTCTATCCTCTTCACTTAATGGAGAAACAGATTCAATTAGATTGTTTTACTTATGTTCAAAAGTATGAATTGGGAGGATTGGGATTTGGGTTTGCCTTTATCCAACTCTAAATTTACCCTCTTTCTCTTATAACATATAACCATTCACAGGCAGCTGACTTACTTTTTCAATTCATGCTTGGAGTTTTCTCTTTGCGACCTCATATATCTCTTGCCCACAATGATATTTTCCAGTACAGAAGGTTTTAATTGTGGAGCACCAGTAAAAAAAAAAAAAAATCCACCTTTATGTATGATAAGATTCAAATTTGCTTTTAGTTGGCTTTCTCTAAAAATCACACTTGATACCATTGGGAGGATCTCAGCATGAGAATAACATTACTGAAGAATGAGGTTAACATAGAGTCCACTGATTGCAAGCATAATTAGTAGTAGCCATTGTAAAATAGGTATCAACTTTGCCTATGAATAGTTTCATTAACAAAATAAGATGATCCAGTAATTACATAATGGTTCTGCATTTGCAGTTAGAATTATGAATATAACATCATTTTATTTTATTTTTTTTCATTTTATGAGGTAGGTTAGGGAAGTGCTATTATAGACAGGAAAGAAACTAAAACTCAGGGAAATGATAGGATTAGGCCAGTATTGCAGAGCTAATAAGTGGCAAATCTGAGCTTGAACCCAGACTGCCTTACTTAGTACAGCACCCTCCTGGGCTACTATCAAGCCCAAGTACTTTATGCAAAAAGTAAAAAGGGCTTTCAACCTGGTCACATCCAGTTTTAATACTGGTGCATTTAGTACTGGCGCATCCTTCAGAAACAGAGGATCTGTGGCATTTGAAATAGAGCAGTTATTGTTCTTTATGCTGAACATGATGCTTATTTAATGTTGACATAATGGAGACAGACTAATGTAGGGTGTACTCTTGTTATTGCAAGATATCCAGAATATATTTGTGCATGTCAAATGAAGGATGGTTTCATGTGGCCACCAGTGGGAATGAGCCATGACCTAAATTGATAAAGGGGGAAGACTGATGTGTTTTGTCTACATTTAATGAGAAGTATTTTCATGTCCTCATTCAGACTTTACATTATAGCTGTTATTTTCATCCCTCCCACAGATATCCTTTCTGTACACACAACAAGAAGAAAATAAAACACTGTGTTACATGTTCTTAATCCCCAATACTCAGTTGCATGGAAAGAAAAATATGCTTTGCTTCTTGGCATACCAAAGGCTTTGCTTATCAGAGGTTTCAAGGAGTTAGACTGGAGATGCTTGGATAAACTCTGACCACCCCCCTTCTGTTTCAAAGGGAGAACAAAATCACTTTATCAAAATGGCAGCTAGATAGGCCATAAGCTCTTCTGTGTATGATTTCTATGCTATAGCTCTTCTGTTTCCTAATCAAATCTCTTTGGTTTGTTGGCCTCTGCTCTGTAAATTCTGGTTCTATTTGTATCTACAGGTTACCCACTTGGAGACACAGACTTGATAAAAGATCACAAAGAATCATTAGATAAATCAGTGCCAGAAGACTCCTGTAAATATCTCTCCGGAGGATGGGATAGAATATGGGAGATGGAGACAACACCTTATTGTTAACAATGTGGGTAACAGAATGTGGGGGTTAAAAGTTTAGGCTCTGGGGCTGGATCCTTTTCTGCTATCTTCATGTCCTTGGACAACTCAACCTCTCCATTCCTTCAGTTTTCTAATTTCTAAATTATTATGCATAAACAGTCAGGATTTTTGAGGATTAAATAAAGTAACATTAAATAAGGTAATATTTAAAATGTTCAGAATGCTAGTTTTTGATACTAAAAAGGCCGTCAGTTGGGGTGCCTGGGTGGCTCAGCCAGTTGAGTGGCCAACTCTGGGTTTCTGCTCAGATCATGATCTTGGGGTCCGTTAAGCCCTACCTGGAGCTCTGCACTTAGCAAGGAGTCTGCTTCAGATTCTCTTTCCCTCCCTTCTCACACTCTTTCTCCCTCTCTTTCTCTCTCAAATAAATAAATAAAATCTTTAAAAAAAAAATAGCCATCAGTAAATGCTAGCTATTGTAAGTGTATCATTTGATTCCTACAAAAAACATGTGAAATCAGCATGTTAGGCAGGATTGAGTCCAGCTCATAGGAAGAAAACTGTCATAGACATTCTTGATGTGCACATTTACATCAGACAGTGGCTATAGTTCAAAGTATGTACACACTACGGACCAGCAGGCAGAGGTTGTATATACATGCAAAGGACACATGAAAGGTTTTAGCAAAAAGAAAAAGGGGACAGATTGAAAGGTGCCTAACTTGGAGTGTGCTTCCAAACTACACAGAAACCCATCAACCATGCCTGTACTACAAAACACTGAAAGGTGGTACTTTCTCCGATTTCCCTCTCCAGCTGCCTACCTGCCTCCCTTTAGTCCTGTCCCTGAAATGCAGACACACAGGCTACTCCTAGAATGCCAGGTTTAAAGTAAGAACTGGGGACTCCTGGGTGGCACCAACAGTTAAGCATCTGACTTTGGGGCAGGTTGTGATCTTGGGTCCTGAAATTGAGCCCCATATTGGGCTCCCCACTAGGCAGGGAGTATGGTTCTCTCTCTCTCTCTCTCCTCTTGCCCTTCCCTTAACCCTCCCCTGCCTCTCCTCCGCTCATTCTGTCTCTCATATAAGTAAAATCTTTAAAAATACAATGAATGGAGCAGAGATATCGGATAACACACATTATAAGAAATATTTCATTAATTTAGTCCAGACATGCTACTAATAAACAAACAAAACAGACAATAGCCTTAGAGTGGGTGAGGAATAAAAATCAGAAACAAGTGTTCCTGCAATATATTGTCTAGACTATCCCATTCAGAGATTTCCTTTAGTATTTCTTTAAAAAAAAACAAAAAAAAACAAAAAAAAAAACAAGTCTGCTATTGATTCTTTCTATTAGTCTTGGTTTCTAGGAATGCCTTGTTTTTACCCTCAATTCTGAAGGATAAGGTCCTTGGATATAGAATTCTTGGTTAATTTTTTTTCCTTTTAGTTTTTCTATTGCTTTCTGGCTTTCATTATATCAGATTAAAAGTTTACCATTAGTCATGTTCATGTTTTTCTTTACTGAGGGGTTATTTTTGTCTTTAGGCCTAACTCAGTGTCACAAAGATTTTATCCTGTGTTTGATCAAGAAGTTTTAGTTTTATTGAGGTTTTAGATTTAGGTACACATTTGCACAAGTCTATTTGAATTAATTTGGGTTTTTTTTTTGTTTGTTTTTTGTTTTTTAAAAGATTTTATTTATTTATTTGACAGACAGAGATCACAAGTAGGCAGAGAGGCAGGCAGAGAGAGAGAGGAGGAAGCAGGCTCTCTGCTGAGTGGAGAGCCCCATGCGGGGCTCAATCCTAGGACCCTGGGATCATGACCTGAGCCGAAGGCAGAGGCTTTAACCCACTGAGCCACCCAGGTGCCCCTAATTTGTTTTTTTTTAATTTAAGTATATACATTTGTTCTAGCTCCATCTGTTGAAATGTCTATACTTTCTTCATTAAATCATCTTTGAGCTTCTGATAAAAATGAGTTGTCCATAGGTATGGAATGATTTTTGGATTCTATAATGTATTCGATAAGTATATTTTGATACCAATGAGTGTGCTCTATAAATATCTAAAGATACCAATTGCTAAAATTTTCTTGACAATGTTCTAATTTTCCATATTTCTGTATCTACATATTTCTATACCCTTCAAAGATACCACTGTTTTTTTTTTTCTAGCATTGTTTTGATGAGAAGTCAGTAGTATTTTTTTATCTTTTTTTTAACCTGTGTCTGGTTTTTATATTTTCTATGTATGCTATTAATTTTCAGAAGGAACTATCAAATTCTTAAAATACCTGTAGATATATCTTAGTGTATCCAATATAATAAGGGTATAGGCTAGAAATAACAAAGAAATGAGAAATTTGCATTGTAACTGAGCAGGTTATGAATTCTTAGGGAAGCTTTTCTTTTTCCCAGATGCTGATGGCACCAAAACAGAAATTTATGCATTATCTCTCTTGGCTAGCATTGTTTTATCTGGTTTAATTTCTCTCAGAACATCTAGTCATTCAAGGTTCACCTCTTACAGGAGTCTGTCCATCTTGCAGTGCCAAAAGCATTCCTCTCTTGAGTTTGATGAAACTGCCACTGTCAAAACTTCTAAATTTTTAAGTGGTAAATGTCCTCAGAGCAGCTGAGAGTTCAATAAGCAGAGACTTATGGAAGTCTAGTGAGGAGACAGATGTGTATCTGGATATAAATTCTGACATACATAGATACAGATACATGTATATGTGTGTATATATTATTGGACAGAAGAAATTATCCTAAAGTGTGCTACCTGTGCTCTTGATTTCACTCGAACTGATGGTAAATCATGAATAAAACTGTATATTTCAGTTAATTATACCTGTTTTAAAGTATGTTCAGGGTAAACATAAGTTCCTTATGAAGTTTTTGAAATGTAATCATGGGAAATTACAAGTAAACAGTTCACAGGAACTATATAAAAATATATTTGATAAATCTGTGATGATCGAATACTTGTATTTTGTCTCAAGTATAAGCATTAGTGATGTAGTTAATTGTTTTCTTGTCCATAAGTCCAAAACTGAGCTTCCACAAGTTTTCCAGATTCAATCTTTCCTTTGTGTTATGTTATTTTTCTTTTATTTTTATAATATATAGTGTCTCCTTTTGTTTGTAGCATTGGCAAGCTTATTAATCTTTCTTTTACGTTGGCCAATTTAAGGAAAAGGGATTCACTTCCTTATTAATTTGATATAGCCTTCCAACAAATTATTGTTCTCTCTGGCAAGAAATGGGCCATATAAATTTCCAGGTACAGTGAATTAAAGAAACCAGGAACTATAAAGTAGAAAATTTCTCATATAATTAAGATTAGAAGAGTCTAATAAAAAATAAAATAGCCGACTTCCAGATGGTAAGACGGTAAAAATGTTGACATACTGGGCTGAAAAAATAAGTATCTTATGTTTTATACCAAATACGATCCTTGCTGTGGGCTGTTTTATCTGTGGGATGGGACATTCTATAATCAGACTCCTTAGGCAATTACTGAGTAGAAAATATGGACATGATTCAAAAGAGACCTATTTAAATTCTAATTTGGTTCCAAGTCACCAATACATAAAACCTGAACAAATCATAATATTTGTTAAATAGATTGTTATTGGGTACTCAGGTCAAAAGAGTTACTATTAACTACAATTTATTGGAAAGCAACAAATTACCAGAGACTAAATGTGCTAATCAATTTTTAGAATTGACATATTTAATCCTCACAACAACCTTAACATATGAATACTACTGTAGTGGCCATTTTACAAATGTGATAATTGAGACTTTAAAAATAGTCTATTATCTGAGATTCCATAGTTTGTCAGTATTAGAACTGGGATTCGTTTGACACCCAAGAATGTCTTTATAAGTCACCACAGTGTGGTTACATTTTTGGCTAAATTTTTCCACCCAGGCTTGCATTGACAACATATTTTGGGATTTACGACCTAGTGATCTAATTTGATATATGATCATTAAACTAGCATCTATATAAGTCATGTCACCTTTAAACATATCATGCTGGATTTCAGTAACAGTTCATCTATAACCTAATTGAAGGCAAAGATTGAAACTACATATAAAACTTTAATGTCAGAGATGATCTTAGAATCTTGAATTTTTACCAATGGAAGATTTATACTTCATTGCCTTGAACTAGATAAAATGACTAAAATTCTTCTAATCAAAGTAGGTTGTTAATAAAATACAATTTTCATTATAAAATATTACCCACATCTTGAAACACAAATTCTTTTTTGTAATGGAGAACAGCTAAAATAGATAATTGAAGAGTAGAAGACACTGCTTGGAACAACCTAGAAGTTGAAGTAGTGCATCCTCCAAGGCCATTTTTTTCTCTCTGAAAAATGTACCAGTTTCAGTAAAGGAGAAGTAGTCTGTATACCATTTAGTTCATTCCTCAATGTTTAAACTTTGTTTATAGTACTTGCAGCATTTCACTGTCAGTATTAGGAGGGCTGGTGATTCTTTATTATAACTCGTTCTTTCTTAAAAGTGCATTTTATAGCTATACCCCAATCCCCTGCTTTTGCAGTATATTGTTTATGCCAAATTCTTAAACTTTGTTCATATCTCTACTGCTACTATAAGCAGTTATCACTGAGTTTCTGATAAGTTTCATCAAGGCAAATTGAATTTTTATCATATTTAATTTTCTTCTAAGATAACTGTTTTGTGGTAAACAACATTTCCTACCTCCCTGATAAAGTGTCTCTTTATCTTCTGAACACAGCAATTATAGAACTTTCTCCTCAACTAATCGTGAAATTATAGAACAACAACTTTTCTTAATTACATTCTAAAATTCCTTCACTGTAGATCATTTTATCACCACTTATTATTCCATTGGCACACATAAAAACATGCTGAAATTCTCAATCTAGAAATGAGTATACTTAGTAGTAAAAAGTTATATAGAACAAATATACGTGAACATATGTAATAAATTCATCTTATTTCTGAATTAAAATTCATACGTTTTCTTATTTACTTCCATAATATCTTCAATTTCTATGTGGTCACTGATAACAGAATGGCTTCACTGAAATACATTTATATTTGTGAATAGTATATAGTATATTTGTGAATATATATTGTAAATAGTATAGCGAATAGTACATACATGATAACTGATGAAATGTCTATGGGGAACCTAACTGACCTTTTCATATAACTTTCTGACTAACATTGCAAATCTATACAGAAAAAACTCAAATTCAGGATAGCTAGAGTTTTATAATATGCATTATTATTTAGAAATACGCACACATACTGATTTTGTATTTTGGCCCTGATGAAATCTTATATTAATTGACAATTTTTGAAGCATAAGAAAATAAGAAAATGGTGAGATTACTACCAAAAATTAAAATGGGCAGATTTTTTTCTGTATTCTCTGTGCTTCAGTTCTTTTCATATAGCTGCTATTAAAAAAATTAAAAAAAACTTAATTTCCTTTCCTCTCCCTTTGGAAGTGCTGAAAGTCTGGAATCTAACTAAAAACTTACATATATCTACATTAATATAAACTTTATAGCCAAGAATAAAAGATGCAAACTCACCTAAAACCAGTGGATGATATGAAAATCCCCATTTTTACTAGAAACTAAAATCTACTCAAACGGTCTGGTTTTGACCACTCTGTTTCTACAGAAAATCAACAACAGAATCTATATCCCTGAGATTGGAAAAATATCAGAGTGAAACAGGGAATAGTTAACTATCCTCTTGGAAAGATAAAGAAATAATGACAGAACTGTGACAACTATGCATTTCATAAATATTAATATACTCTGTACCTTGCATAAATTTAACATTTCTTTCTCTCCCTCTCTCTCTCTCTCTCTCTCACACACACACACACACACACACACACACACGACATTATATAAAGGAACTCATAATACATAGTTATATACATTGCAAGTCACATAAGAGTTGGAAAAGATTGACTTTTCATTTTAATTCTAAAATAAACAAGATCAACTTCTGGCTTCTATGATTAGAAGGGTTAACTTTTCTGCCTTCTGGTACTAAAAAGAAGTAGCTTTGTCAAACTTAAGGCAGAAAAAAAATAGAAAATGTCAACAAAATATATGACACAACTTTCTGAAAGTTCTAAAAAGTGACCAAAGGTTGGGAGAAATTAGAGGAAAATATATCTGAAAAGCTGAACTGCGGTTCTCAGTCCTGCTGGGGTAGCAAAAAGATGAAGCTTATTGGCTTGAGGTTGAAAAGTGTTGGATTTGAAAGAAGAGCCAGTGAGTTAGGGGCTGGGTCTGGGAAGAAGAATGACAGAAGGATTGATATCTAAAAAATTACATTTAATTTACCTCAAACATTGGATTAGTACTAAACTGCATATGTACAGGTGAGATTCCATAAGACATGGTCAAAATGTAGCAGCTAGAAGCTCAAAGAATTGTGCAAGGTTTTCAGTGGTTTACCACTGAAAGGAGTTGGGAATTAAAATTTGAGTACAACCGAGTAAACTGCCTATAAAAACAAATCTTAGAAGGGATTTAACACAACCTAGATTTTCTAAGCTCTAACATTTATAAAACCCAATATGTAATAAATCACTGGACTGTGAGAATAAAGAAATATGTGATTCATATTTAAGAAAGTAAACATTTAATAAAGAATAACTCTGTGATAACCATAGGTTGTAATGAACAGATAAGGACTTTAAAGCAACTTCTACAAATGAATAAAGCAAAATTATGTATACAGTAATAAAGGAAGAATATAAGTAAAGATAAACTTTAAAGAAAATGCAAATAGAAATTCTGGAGTTAAAAAGTAAAACTGATTATATTTAATTTCTTTAAGAGATTATGGCTGTTTAAAGCAAATAATATAAGATAAAGGAGGGTTATAAATTATATAGATATGACAAAAGTAGCCTAGAAGTAAAGAAGCGTACTATTGTAAGCTTTCTATATTTCATGTGATGTGATAAAATAAATGAGATGATGGTAGTACTTTGGTAGATAACAGAAATGACAAGGACTATATAAATGTACTAAGCAGTGATAATCACTATGATTAATTAACATAACACAGTTGAACTAACCCAAACGGTGAAGATAAGTAGCTCAGGAGAAATACAGGAACATTAAGTGTCAGAGACGTGAGGGTTTTTTTTTTTTTTCCCTATTTTCCCATAATGCTAATTACCACTTGTATTAAATTATTAGGGGTTATTATTGCAGTATTATATCTGAGAAAATTGAGGCTTAGATAAGTTGTTTTTGCCCCTGCACACAGAAACTGGGAGACTGAGGACAAGGCAAAGGAGGTTTTATTTCTCCTGTTGGTAACTTTTGTAGGTTTGATTTTATAGTATGCATAGTGTCTTTCAAAAATCACAAGAACAGGGGTGCCTTGGGTGGCTCAGTGGGTTAAGGCCTCTGCCTTCGGCTCAGGTCCTGGGATCGAGCCCCACATCGGGCTCTCTGCTCTGCAGGGAGCCTGTTTCCTCCTCTCTCTCTCTGCCTGCCTCTCTGCCTACTTGTGATCTCTGTCTGTCGAATAAATAAATACAATCTTAAAAAAAAAAAAATCACAAGAACAAAACCTAAATTGCCAAACCCGATTACACATTTCACATTGCTTAACTTTACTGTTTTCTCAAAGCAGAAACCCCTAATTTCAGAATGATTTACATTTAATTTGGCATTGACTTCTTGGTTTGTTTATTGGACTATAGAATTAAATATAGCATTGACTCATTTCTAAAGGGAAAGTAACAAAAAAAAGTTGCATACTTATGTCAGTACCCAAATATAATAAAAGAGGTTAGCCCTGTTAGGAGATTTTGCCAGTGTTTTCAGAGATCCTCTCTGCAAAGACATAAACACACACACACACACATAAACCTACAAACCTGCAAGTCCACAAACTTTTTTTTTTTTTTTAAAGATTTTATTTATTTATTTGACAGAGAGAGATCACAAGTAGACGGAGAGGCAGGCAGAGAGAGAGAGAGGGAAGCAGGCTCCCTGCTGAGCAGAGAGCCCGATGCGGGACTCGATCCCAGGACCCTGAGATCATGACCTGAGCTGAAGGCAGCGGCTTAACCCACTGAGCCACCCAGGCGCCCCAAGTCCACAAAGTTTTTGTTAACAAAACCACGAATTATAAACCTTGCATTTTTCTAGGTGAATGCTTTAGGAAATTAACCCTCGAATACTCTTTGTGCCAAATTACAAATATATGGGCTGTACAAATTGACTCATGGAAACATATGATGCATGGGGTGGATGATGGCTGGAGAGTGGGGGAAGGAATAGAACTTTGGAGACCAGCGTAAACGTCTCAGTAATAGTTCATGTTAATTGTGTGTCCTTAAATGGGTAATTTTCTTTATCTATAGACCAAATAAGGCAAAAGAAGTTGAAAACTCTAGGAAGAGTAGGATATGAAAAGAGAAGTATGAAGTCTTAGAACACTGTGTCTTGTAAAATTCTTATGTCTTAACTGCTCAAATTACTGCTGTTTTCTTTGGTTACTATTTTTATTATAGCATGTGATACACAATGTTTTCCCGCAAAGAGATTAACATTGCAGAAGCAGTAAGTTAACAGTGTGTTCTTTTTTCTCCATACTAGAAAGGCACCCAAATAAACAAGTTTGCTATCTATGCTCTCAAATGCAATGTTTGAGATTTACAAGTAAGCTGTTATTTCCTTCAACCTGTATTTGTTAAGTACTTTCAAATAATCTATATCTTTTCTGAGTTTTTGTATATTTGTTCTATCAGCTGAGAGGGGTATTGAAATCTGTTACTGTAACTACAGATTTGGTTTTGTTTCTCTTTTTTTTTTTTCCCTTGAAGTTTTTTTCTTACGTACTTTGAAGCTCTGTTATTAGGAGCAGACTTTTTAGGATGTGGATATCCTCTTGACAAATTGACTCCTTTATTATAATGAAATGACCTTTGTATCTGATGCTATTGTCTGCTCTGAAATATTCTTCATCTGGTACTAATAAAATACTTTCAATTTCTTTTAGTTTTACCATGATACATCTTTTTAAAAAATCTTTTTAGTTTTAAGTAATTTGTGTTCCCACATGTAAAATGTGTTGGTAACCAGCAGCACATAGTTGGTAACCAGCAGCACATAGTTGAATCTCTCCCAATTTTATAGACTTTCAGTTTCAATTGGGATATTTAGACCACTTATATTTAAGTTATTATTGATAGAGTTAGGCTTAAATTGATAACTCTTATTTGTTTTCTATATGTCCTATATGTCCTTTGTTCCCATTTTACTTTTTTTCTGCTTTCTTTGGGTTTAAATATAATTTTAACTTACCCATCTTATCTCTCTTGTTGACTTACTAGCTACAACTCTTTATTATTTAGGAGTTGCTTTTGGATTTATAGTATAGGTTTGATTTATTACAGTTTATCTTCAAGTGATAATATACCCTGCATGGTAGAAGAATCCTACAGTAATATGCTTCCTTTCTTCTCTTCAGACTTTAAGTTATTGTTGTCAATTATTTTACTTTTAAATAATTATTTTACTTTTAAATTTATTTTATTTTACTTTTAAATAAAAGTCATACTGCATTGTTACTATTTTGTTTAAAATTTTATTTACTGGGGTGCTTGGGTGGCTGTTGGTTAAGCATTCAACTCTTGATTTGTGCTCAGGTCCTGATCTTAGGGTCGTGAGATCAAGGCCCACATGGGGCTCTGCACTCGGCATGGAGTCTGCTTTTCACTCTCCCTTTGCTGCTCCCCTTGCTTTCTCTCTCTCTCTCTCTATATATATACACACACACTCACACACACATATATATTATAATAATATATATAATATAACATGTTATATATAATCCTTAGAAAAATAAAAATAAAATTTTATTTATTTTTAAAGAGCTTTAAATATCAAAATCAATTTTATATATTTTTTGTAGTTATTTTCAGTGTTTTTAATCCCTTTCTATTTCCATATTTCTACTTAGTATAATTTTTCTTTTGCCTGAAGGGCTTCCTTTAATGTTTCTTGTAAGCCTGGTTTACTTCTCATGTTTATAAGTTTGACAGGGTATTTTTGAAAGGTATGTTCATTGTGCATAAAATTCTAAGTTGAGAGATGTATTCCATCAGTATATTAAATAGATTATTCTAATGCCTTTTCACATTGAGTATAAGAAATCTATTATTCCTTTTTCTCCTCTGTACTTAATTTGCTTTATTTCTCTAAAAAATTCTCAATTATACAAAAATTGTGTTAACACTATTTTGAAGAAGTTTTTAAGTTTTTTTTTTTTCAATTTATTTATTTGACAGGCAGAGATCTCAAGTAGGTGGAGAGGCAGGCAGAGAGAGGAAGAAGCTGGCTCCCTGCTGAGCAGAGAGCCTGATGTGGTCCTTGATCCCAGGGACCTGAGCCAAAGGCAGAGGCTTTAACCCACTGAGCCACCCAGGTGCCCCTTGAAGAAGTTTTTTATGAAGTCCCTTCTTGTGCTCTTGTTTATGTTTCTTGTGCTTTAGATTCATTGAGCTTTTTGGGAAATTTGGGACCATTATATGTTCAAGTATATTTTGCCGCCTACTTTGTTCCCCTTGAGAACTTCAATTCGATATATATGATGCCTCTTGAAGTTGCCTCATGGCTCACTTACCCACTTTCTATTCTTTAAATTCTCTTTCCTCTTTGCATTACATTTTGAATAGTCTCCATTGCTGTGTCTTCAAATTCACTAATCTTCTGCAATGTCTAATCTGCCAATAGTCCAATACTATGTATTTTTCATCTCACATATAATGGTTTTTATTTCTAGAAATGCAATTTGGGTCTTTAAAAAATATTTCCCATTTTCCTACTTAGCCTTCTTACATATGGAAGTAGTTTAATAACTTATAAATTGTTCTTTTCTGTTAATTCTAACATCAATGTCAATTTCAGAGAGGTGTTGATTTATTTTTTTCCCCCCTTCTCATTATGTGAATCATTTTTCCTGCTTCTTAGAATGCCTGGTTATTTTCAGCCAGGTGCCAGATAATTCAAATTTTACCCTGTTGGTGTTGGGCATTTTTGCTTTCTTGTAAATATATGTGAATTAATTTAGTTAGAAACAGTGCAGTTATTTGGGGTCTTGCACTTAATGTATGTTTAGTCTAGGGCTAATTATTTCCCATTACCAAAGCAAGACCCTTCTTAGATCTCTATTCTATACTCGATAAAGATTTTATAGTTTACATGGTGAAAAGAGGCACTATCTTCTTCCTGTGTGAAGTTAGTGTTGGATAATATTCATTTTCTAACTTATTTTTGTTGTTTTGTTTTTAAGATGGTTGTACTTTTTTTTCTTTGCATCTTCCCTTCTTCACTTTTATTTTCTTTTCTCTCCTCATTTACTCTTTCTATCAATTTGTATTAATTCTACCCTAAATCCCTCCTTTTGAGAAATCCTTTCTCTTTCCCTTCTACTCTTGAAATATATGAAATTGCTTTAACAGTACCTACAGCACTGTGCTAGGTGCTATCTCTATTTGAAAGGTACTTAGAAGTCTGTAATACAGCCTCTGATACATTGTATTTAGAGAAATTGTGCATGTAAATCATTACTGTATTGCCAAAAAAAACATTAAAAATATTGTAGGATTTAGATGGGGATACTGATGGATATACATTAGGATTAGGTAAGTAAAAAGCACTGAAGTTGACATTTGAGGTCGGGTTACCTGTTCAAGCATCAGACACAAGGACAGTAAGGAAAGCGGGTGGGTTGTGGGATCACAGTGTATTTTAGGTGATAGTTGCAAGTCATATTTAAGGAGTCAAAGAAAACTCTGATAAGAAGTTTTTTTTATATTTTAATTTTTCAAATATCTGGCTTTCATTAAATGATTTGATGCATGGAAGATATTCAAAGGAAGGCTTTGGAAAAAGACTACACTTTATAATTAACTGTTCAAATTCCATATGATGAGGTGGGTTCAACAAACATGAAACTTACACATCAATTTACATTTGCGGTTGAGAAACTGTCATGGTACATCTAGAAATTACTTACATAGTCTATCATTGACTTCCTTAAAACTTCTGAAATGTACTTTCTTTTTAAGTTTCACCTTAAACCGCAATTAGTTTATATCATCTTAACATTTTTTCTGCCACAGTTGTTTTCATTGACGTTACATTAACCCTTACATACCCTGAGTAAGGTTATATATTGCTTAAAGAGCTCTTTTGAGTAAAAAATTGTAAAATGAGAACTGAAGTAACCTATCACAAGTTATAGAATGGTAATCATAGCTTTAACAATATACTAGGCTATATGGATATAAAATTTGTCCCAAAAAGGTAATCTTGCTAGGAAAATTTTTTAATAAAATTAGGCATAGGGACTATTGATTGAACATATGTGGTCTGCTCCGTACTACTAGCTTTAGTAAAATAGACTTGCATGTTTATACCTACTGATTTCTGTTATTTTGACATTCTTCTCTATCAATTTTGGTGTATAGCAGAATAGCACAAGTTCTTAGAAATAAGGTTGGTTGCTATGTATCTGGAGAGTAACATAAAATATGTCTTTTTATTATCTAAGGGATGTATTTATGCTACTACTCCCCTCACCCCGTGTTTATTTTTGTTTGAACCTTGATAAAGCTATAGTGTTATTCTCATAACCACCCTGCAAATTTGAGATTAAAAGCCTAAATTTAAAAAGCTATTTGAATCTCTATCACTGTATTCAATCCATTTGCTCTCTTCATGTGCACAGTGCCTTTTCATATATTACGTTGTATTATTAGTTATCTTTGCATGAGTCCTGATGGTATCTCCACTCCGATTTTATCTGGCACTCAAGTCCCTGTCTCCTACATCTTTGTATTTTTAAGTATAATGTAAGGCCTAATGGCGAATAGAACTTCAGTAACTGTGGATGGTAAGTTGGTTCCTTACAAAGTTTCTACTGGAGTGATTCTAAGGGCAAGGAGAAATCCACCAGAACTCAATGGGAAGCTTTTTCAAACTTTACCTACAGTTCCAAAATTCCTAATTTTCCTGACCATAGTAAGCTGATAGTTCTCATGGGAGGATGTCCCATATGTCAAGTATATTGGATTATGATGCAAGTTGAAAAAAACCTGTCCTTGTTAAAAAATGACTTGAGGCTTCAGCTGCATCATCTTTTCAGATCATTTATAGCCACACTATTCAGAGTGTCTCTTGGGGACCAGTGCCACTCCATCAACTCTTTAAGAGGCTACAATAAATACAAAATTTGAGAGGTCATATTTATAAAATTTAAGATAAATTTGACATTGCCTTCGTATTTAAATACCTGATCCACAGGCCTGTATTTTCTGTATTTTTCTTAGTGTTTTTGTTTTACTATGAATTATTTTGAAAATCTATTTCTTAATTCAATCCATTTACAACAAATTGGAAATTAAAAATAAACAGAACCTGGATATTTTGTTTTTTTTAAGTTATTTTTATTAATATATAATGTATTATTTGACCCAGGGGTACAGGTCTGTGAATCATCAGGCTTACACATTTGACAGCACTCACCATAGCACATACCCTCCCCAATGTCCATCACCCAGCCACCTCATCCCTACCCCCAACCACCAGCAACCCTCAGTTTGTTTTGTGAGATTGAGAGTCTCTTATGGTTTGTCTCCCTCCCGATCCCATCTAGAACATGGATCTTTTATCACAGATAACTTGCGAGGAAGTGAGAGAGAGCATGCATTGTATAAAAGCATTTTCTATTGGAAATACCTTGCAGAATAGATTTGACATGAATATGTGCCCAGTTATGGTCAGTTTTATTTGGTTTGGAAAATGTTTGAAAGGAATGTCAGGGAAAAGTCTGGAATGAGAATTGTGAACATTACCCTGAAATCTACTGTGACTAGGAGCCTTACGTCCCTCTGTGAGGACTGTCCTTTCTCAGTACTACTTTGAAAGGAGGAGCAGATCTGTACTGTATCAGAATGCTTGAAGTTTTTTGACATCCATGTACCAACTTTCCATACTGAGTACCCTTTGTGCAACAGAAATAGATGGTTGTGTTTCCTGAAAGAGTTCAAAAGTCAGGAAGAGAGAAAGACATTTAACCTGGTGGTGTAAAGATATTTTTTTAAATAATAAAATTTAATAGTAATGAAATAGTTGTATATATTATATGTTAGTGTATATATATCTGAATATATACACTATTGTGTGTGTATATATATACACATCTATCTATCCATATATATATATAAAATCAAGCACCCCATTTTATGTTTCTAATACCCAGAATAACTACTGCCTCAGCTTCCTGAAAGCCAAACAGAACAGGTGCTTCCCGGTCTGTAACTGTAAAACATAACAATGTCACACAAGGGAATACACAATATATAGGAAAGATATTGGGCAAAAAATGTTAAATGATTTATAAGCTCTATTCATGTCTATTCTGAACAGAAATGCCATGAAAGAGAGACCTGGAGGAAGACCCAAAGAAGAATAAAAGTGTTGCTGTTAAAAGGGGAGTGTAGAAACAGAAGCACAAATAAGAACAAAACTCAGTCAATAGCTGACGATCCATTCCCTTGTTCAATCGGTGGTAGAATGCGTAATTAAAGAAGTACTTCCTTGGTATATATGCCTTACAGAGAGTGGCTCCATGCCTCTGTTCCTAGAAACACAATCATCACATCTTTACAGAGGGCGGTGTATATCCATAAAACAAATGCTGACAGCAGAACATTAAGAGAGTCTGTTGACATATCTGCCAGAAAGATAATTTAGTTGAGGCTTTCTGTTTCAATAAAAGTGCAGGAGGCATAACAATAACAATCTCTATTCCCTTTTAAAGCAAAGGGAAGAAAAAAACCCACCTTATTCTAAAACTCTCTAATGATACCACAATTATTTATAAACGATACAATGTAGTAAATTGGCCCTGGTACTGTTGTGATAGGAAAAGAAAGGGGAAAAAAGGGAAAAGTGCTGTAAATCAAGTCACAATTCAACTGCATGCTGATTAGAAACCACAGATCTGTTTCAAACAAATCTCATTTAAATCACCTTATTATCCAACAGGGGCTCCTTTTTTTTTTTTTTAAGATTTTATGTATTTATTTGAGAGGGAGAGAGTGAGAGAGAGCGTGCACAAACAGGGGAAGCAGCAGAGGGAGAAGCAGGACGTGGGGCTCTGTTGCAGGACTCCTGGATCATGACCTGAGCAGAAGGCAGATGCTTAACTGACTGAGCCTCCCAGGTACCCCAGGTACCAGGTATTGTGCTTTAAATGGTCATCTTACATGAACCCTAAATTATTATCAAGAGTAGACAAATGCCTATTTATAAGGTAATCTGATTTCTTTTGATAGCATGATAATCAAGGGTTAATGGACAACAATAGAAGAAAATAAAATCTAGGGGCACCTGGGTGGCTCAGTGGGTTAAAGCCTCTGCCTTCGGCTCAGGTCATGATCTCGGGATCCTGGGATCGAGCCCCACATGGGGCTGTCAGCGGGGAGCCTGCTTCCTCCTCTCTCTCTCTCTCTGCCTGCCTATAGCTGTCTACTTGTGATCTCTGTCAAATAAATAAATAAAATCTTTAAAAAAAAGAAAAGAAAATCTAAAATCCATGCTCCATGTTGCATGGCAACAGTGAGTTGAAAGCATATCCCCCAATCTGGTCAGTCACCAGTTCCCCCAAAGGCCAACCAAAAGCATAGAGCTGTTGGGCATGCCCATTATAATAACATGGAGACTTTTGCTATCTGGTATGTACTACCCAAAGAATCCTGCCACCACATGAGGCAAAGCTAGCCTTTTGCTCAGGAAGCAACTGTATTTACAGATGTAATGACAGTTTGGGAGGCTGATTCACAAGTCCATTTGAAAACGTAAGAAGAATATTATAGAAATAAGTAGCGGATAAAAGTAATTCATTCTTCTTTGAACGCTACTGTGATTATGTAAATGAGAAGTTTTGGTGTAGGAGTTACCTATTGCTGTGTAACAAATTACTTAAAATTTAGCAAATGAAAACAATTGATTATTTCACCCAATTTCTTGGGATCAGAAATGTGGAACCAGCTTAGCTGAGTACTTCTGGCTCAGTATCTCTTATGGGTTGGCTATTTTTTTAAAAAAGATTTTATTTATTTATTTGTCAGTAGGAGAAAGAGAGAGAAAAAGAGAGCTAGTGAGACAAGCAAGAGGAGTGGCAGACAGAGGCCTGGGGACCTGGGAGCCCGACATGGTACTTGATTCCAGGACCCATTGCCTGAGCCGAAAGCAGAGGCCTAACCCATTGAGCCACCCAGGTGTCCCAGGATGGTTAGTAAGTTGTTAACTGAGCCTGCAGTCTCTCTGAAGTATCTGGAAGAGCCACTTTCAAGCTCACTCACCTGGCCATTGGCAGAAGTTTTCATTTCCTTAGCAAGCGGGGCTTTGCATAAGGCTTATTGACAAGCTTCTTCCAGAGAGTGGGATCTGAGAGAGGGGGAGTGAGGTAAAACAAAAGGGATACCACAGTTAGGTGGCCATTTGGAATGTTGGTTATCACAGTCTAACCTCTGGCCCAAATGGTCCAACTTCCTCCCACATGGATAATAGGCTCATATCCTCCTAGGCCTGCTGCAAATTTCTTCTCATCATGGCATCAGAGAGACTCTAGTATAAGCTCATTTAAGACAAGCCCAGGTGTGAATGAGTCTCCTTACATGTAGTTCAGTGGCTGCTCCTTGAATAGAGTTCCTTTGGCTAAGCAGAACTAAAAAGCCTGCACTTATCACATATAAAACAACATAAGACTTTGGCAGGAAGAAGCCTGAGCAACTAGAAATTTTGGGTGCAAGGAATTGCATTTTTGTTGCTTTTTTTTTTCACCTCATAGATCACAGAGTGGACTGCTGAAAAAGCCAGAAACCTGGAAATGCCAATGGGTTAGGCCAAAAAGAATCCCAAGAAAAGCCTGTTCTTCCCAGTCCAAAACTAGAGAAAAGGCAGCCTAAAAAGAGAGAAAATGATGAGACAACAATTTCCCTCTTTCAAAGAAACATCACACAAAAGTCTGCAACCCCACTTCCAATGCTATCAGTAAAGACTGAGAGGGAGCCTAGACCAGTCCTTCCTGGACAGTAATGAAGCATGCCTCTCCTTCCAGCCCAGGATGTTAGAGAAAATGGGAGACAAAACTTTCACTCTGCTTGGTGTGAAGACTACATAGGAGACCTGGACTTCCATCCTTGCCCAGTTCTAATTAGGCCCCATTCTCTCCCAGCAGGGTATGGACAGGTACTAAGTGGAGAATAAAGTCTAATTTCAGGTGGGGCTTGATCCAGTGGTTCAAGTGGATTGTCCAGGACTGTTTTCCCCTCTCCAATTTTTAGTTCCACTCTGGTTGTTCCGATTCTTTGTTGCCTTTCATTTCGTGCGAGTTAAGTTGCTCCTAGGAATACCTAAGGCTACATATAGTCAAGCCTACATTTGATTAAAAAAAAAAAAAAAAGAAAAAAAGAGAAGGCTTACTCTTGATATTCCCAACAAAGACCCTGAAATTGAGTTGTCTTGAGCCATTTTGTCTTAGTTTGGTTATATGCCCATTTCTTTAAAAAGTACGGAAGGAGTGTGGGACATTCTTAAGGACTTAAGTCATTCATTCTTGCTCTACTCCAGATAAAATTAAGGATACTGTTGTAAAAGAGAGGGTGAATGTATACTGGGAGACAATTACCAAAAGCACACTTAAAGATAGTAATTCAGTTTTGGAAGTACACATATCATATGATGCCTATTTTGCAATGTGTTTTTTCACTTAAGAACTTATTAGTTGCAAACAAAACTATAGAATTATCTTTTTAAAGACTATATGGTATTTCATTGTATGAATATATTACATCCTTGCATGGACATTTAGGTTTTTTTTTTTTGTTGTTTTTGCTTTTTGTTCTTATAGGTAGGGATGTAATAAATATCTTCATGTGTAAAGTTTTTTTTTTTATTTAAAGATTTTATTTATTTATTTGACAGAGAGAAATCACAAGCAGGCAGAGAGGCAGGCAGAGAGAGAGGAGGAAGCAGGCTCCCTGCTGAGCAGAAAGCCCGATGTGGGGCTTGAACCCAGGACCTGGGATCATGACCTGAGCTGAAGGCAGCAGCTTAACCCACTGAGCCACCCAGGCGCCCCATTCATGTGTAAAGTTTTAAAACACCATCCAACTGCAGTTATAATTTCACTAAAATTAAAAGATAAACACTTTTTTTTCTGTTTGCCTTTAAGAACTTATTGGAGAATAAAGTGATTGCAAATGTGAAAAATTGATAGATCTCTTGACATTATATAAACAGAACATATGGTAAGAGTAATGTGTGATTTTGACACATTCTAGGTTTCTGCAGTATGTTAGGTATTGAAACGTCACATCCTTCCATCTTCCTCAAACACGTTCATTTTAAGCTTCAATTCTCAACCACATATAGTATGGTTTACAATAAAAAATAGAAAGCTAAGCACTCCGCTTCATCTCCAATTTTAGTCCGATAAAAACACACAGCCACCTCCTCACTGTAAATACTTCAGGCAGTGGGCCTGATACAGCTTAATGTTTTCTGATGCTTTTGTTCAATGCTCCAGTTCTCTGTTTTGAAATATCCCTGCTAATTTATGAGCTTACCATGGAACGCTATGTGAGTAACAACAGCAGATGCCTCAGTATGCCTATTTTGTCGAGAATATCAGGATATCCGAGAAGCTATTTACAAGCTATGGAAATATTACTTTCATTTTTCTGTAAGACGGTGGTGGTTCTGTTTAAGTGCAAAATGTGTTTTAAACCAGAAAAGGAGAAAATGGAAGATGAAACGTTTTAGTATATATTACTGTGCTTTTCCAATGCCAGATGAAAATCTGTGCTGATTCTTTCTATCGATGCTTTTACTCTCCATTTAGCCTATTGGCTAAGTCACTCTTTAGGACTACTTGAGGTTAAAATGCTGAGGATTTTCATTTCATTATTCCATTTTGAGATGACTAAATACCAAAAATAAAAGTATCTTTCACTCACTGCAGAATTTGTCTAAAAGTTATTCATAGGGTTGCAATTGTTTAAAAGTTCAGTGTCATTTTTTTTTGTTTTGTTTTCTGTTTAGAAGCCGACCAAAGTACCATGGCTAATTTGCATAAGTGCATTATCTCACTCTAGATTTTAAGTGGAATCACATCCATGGTCTTTTTCAGCTTCACGACAATCCTGGGGCTAGGAAATGATACACATCTTCATCTTACCAGTGGAGACACCGAGGAGTCTCTGCCTTTCCCTGCTTACATCACAAGTACTGGCAGAGTCAGATTTAGATCTGAATCACGTCCTATTACTACTAGGTCTATCTGCTGCCCCAAATTAGATAATTCATATTTGTTTGTATTAATTCCACATTTAAAAATTTTTATTTCTTGTTTCTTGTATTTAAGAACTCTTTTTCTGGGGGGCGCCTGGGTGACTCAGTGGGTTAAGCCGCTGCCTTTGGCTCAGGTCATGATCCCAGGTCCTGGGTTCGAGCCCCACATTGGGCTTTCTGCTCAGCAGGGAGCCTGCTTCCTCCTCTCTCTGCCTGCTTCTCTGCCTACTTGTGATTTCTCTCTGTCAAATAGATAAATAAAATCTTTAAAAAAAAAAAGAACTCTTTTTCTTTTTTTCTTGTCTCATACAACTCCTTTTAGAGTATTTCTTTTTAAAGAAGCTCATTTAATACATATTTATGGGAAAGTCTCTGTTTTTAGTAACTTGAAATTGTCTTTATTTTATCCTTATTTTTGAAAGAGTTCACCTAAATTGTTTATAGAATACTGAATGTTGTTTTCCTCAGTAATTTGAAGATATTATTTCACTTTCTTTTGATTTTGTTACTGCTATTTGCCAAATATTTGTCCTTTGCTCTTTTTTTTTCTTCCCCACAAACTTTTATTTCTGGTTTCTTTGAAGAATTTATTTATGTGTTTGTATTCTGTAAAAATTCATTGCAATATGTCTAGGTGTGAATTTTTTAAAGTTTATTCTGCTCGGGATTCATTGACAATCCAGGACCTCCAGTTGTATATTTGTCACCAAATCTAGAATCTTCTCAATTATTATTATTATTATTATTATTTTTAACAGACAGAGATCACAGGTAGGCAGAGAGGCAGGCAGAGAGAGAGACGGGAGGAAGCAGGCTCCCCGAGGAGCAGAGAGCCTGATGCAGGGCTCGATCCCAGGACCCTGGGATCATGACCTGAGCCGAAGGCAGAGCATTTAACCCACTGAGCCACCCAGGCGCCCCTCAATTATTATTTTTTGAAAAATCTTACTTTACTTCATTGATTATGAATTCTATGTTATCCTCATAGAAGTTAGATAATATATGGTTGCCATCTTTCATCTCTTTATCAAATTATAGATCATTTCTTCAGATCTATCCTCTACTGATGTGTCCTTGAGCTGTGGCGAATATATCTATCTAACCTATCTATTCCACTTCTTTTTTTTTTTAATCAAACAATGTTTTTTATTTCTTCTGTCATTCTAGATAATTTTTACTCTAGGAATTTGTTCATCTAAATTTTCAAACTTATAGTATAAAGTTGTTTATACTATTCCTTTTTTTAAACATCTTCATTTAATTTTATTTTTTTCAGTGTTCCAAGATTCATTGTTTATGCACTTTCTTCTTCTTTTTTTAGATTTTATTTATTTATTTGACAGAGATCACAAGTAGGCAGAGAAGCAGGCAGAGAGAGAGGAAGAAGCAGGCTCCCTGGTGAGCGGAGAACCCAATTCGGGGCTCGATCCCAGGATCCTGAGATCATGACCTGAGCCAAAGGCAGAGGCTTTAACCCACTGAGCCACCCAGGCGCACCTGTTTATGTACTTATAATGTTAAATTTTAACACATTTCATTTCATTCTTTGAAAGTATTCCCCCTCAACTTTAAAAATCTTTCCTTATACAGTTACCTTGGCCTTCTTTTAATAACTTTAAGCATACTAAAAATATTTTTAGTATGTTTCAATATTTCAATTTGTAGTAGGTCTGGTTTTGCTGTTTTACTTCCTGAACTCAATTATAAATGCCTTGCTTACGTGTATATCCTGTGATTTTTTTTTTTTTTTGTCAGTTAATACTCTGTAAGATATCTCTGAAGCCTTGTTTTTGTTTTTTTAAAGATTTTATTTGTCAGAGAGAGAGAGAGAGTGAGCACAGGCAGATAGAATGGCAGGCAGAGGCAGAGGGAGAAGCAGGCTCCCTGCTGAGCAAGGAGCCCGGTGCGGGACTCGATCCCAAGACACTGGGATCATGACCTGAGCCGAAGGCAGCTACTTAACCAACTGAGCCACCCAGGCGTCCCTCTGAAGCCTTGTTTTAAGGCATATTCCTTCAAAGAAGGTTTGCATATGGGGCACCTGGGTGGCTCAGTGGGTTAAGCCTCTGCCTTCAGGTTATGACTTCAGGATCCTGGGATGGAGCCCCATATTGGGCTTTCTGCCCAGGGGGGAGCTTGCTCCTCCATCTCTCTCTGCCTGCCTCTCTGCCTACTCTCTGCCTACTCTCTCCCTCTCTGTCAAATAAATAAAATCTTAAAAACAAAAACAAACAAATAAACCAAAGAAGGTTTGCATAAATTTCTGGCAGAGAATTAAGTGTATTATCAACCTGACATCAGTTTCTACCAGCATTGTCACAAATACTCTACCCTTTAATAGCTGTATTATTTAGGGTAAGGGACATAACTTATTTGTAATCTCTCTTTCTCATTTGAATAATAGATATAATAGTAGTACTTAGCTAATAAGTTGTTGTGAAGTTATATAGTTTCATTTAATATTCTTATCCAAATTAAAAGAAATAATTAGGGGCGCCTGGATGGCTTAGTGGGTTAAAGCCTCTGCCTTTGGCTCAGGTCATGGTCTCAGGGTCCTGGGATTGAGCCCCGCATCAGGCTCTTTGCTTGGCGGGGAGCCTGCTTCCTTCCTCTCTCTCTGCCTGCCTCTCTGCCTACTTGTGATCTCTGTCTGTCAAATAAATAAATAAAATCTTTTAAAAAAATAAAATAAATAATTAGTAATTCTAAAGCTTGTCTTTTGTGGCTCAGTGGGTTAAGTGGCTGCCTTCCGCTCAGGTCAGGATCCCAAGGTCCTGGGATAGAGCCCCACGTAGGGTTCTCTGATCAGTGTAGGGGGTGGTGGCGCTACTTTTGCCTCTCCTCCCTGCTCATGTGTGCGCGCACTCTCTCTCTCTCTGTCTTAAATAAATAAAATATTTAAAACAAATTAAAAAAAAAAAAAAAAAACTTGTTCTAATGTTGGGGCCCTGGCTAGCTCAATTGGTGGAGCATGTGACTCTAGATCTCAGGGCTGTGAGTTTGAATTCCACATTGGATGTAGATATTACTTAAACCACTTATCCTAAAGTATAATTATTTGAAAAATTAGGAACATGAAATTTATTTTTGATATTTAAGGGCAGCTGAAAATTCAATTCAAATAAAACAATAAATTTGAAAAGTATCTCCAAAGACACCTACCCCTGGTTCTTGTTCACCTTTCTCTTCTCTCTGCATCATAGGATGGGGAAGGAAACAGTCGAGCACCTTTTTCTTTTGTGGTTTCTATTGGCACATGTATACCATATACATATAGTTAAAAAGAGATGGCAGCATATGTGCTATTTGTTGAGAATAATCCTTTAGAGATGATTTGTTTCCTTTTCCTAGATCTTATCTGCTTTTGTTTCTTTCTAGGTTCACAGGAAAGAGAAATGCCTTAGATAGTTTTCTGATCAATACAATCAAAGCACTCTCTTTATCTACTGGCTAGAGAGTTGTTAACTTTTAAATGGAGTAATGGAAAGAGAGGTTTCTTTTTCTGATAAAACCACAGAGACTGAAGTTTAAAAGTTAATTTTACTTAGAAAATAAAGTAAATAAAAAGAAAACGGTGTTTCCATACAAAGTGGATGGAATGAAAAAAAGTACTTTGCTGATAATGGATTGTCCCCTTTCACAACCCACTCCTGATGCTTGATGTTTTTCAAGGATTTTGAAACAACTGGTCAGTACCAGGATGCATGCAATGCTCCTGGGATGGGGATAGCACCAACCATAATCTAACATTTTGCCTCTGACATTTTTTTTTTTATTCTGCCTAGTCTGTTTGTCAATGTATAAAATTTATTGTATTATTGCCTTCCTGTTTATGCCATGACCCAGGTTTTAGATTTAGCCACAATTTTGGATTTAGCCATAATTTTTAGGCTCCTTGTTTAGTGGAAAGTGCTTTAGAAAAAAAAGGGGGGGTGAACTTTTACCTTAGCTCTTTTACTGACTCAGTGAGCCAACTTAAAAAAAAAATTGGAATTAAGGTCATTCTCAAAACATTCATCCTTTCCTTCTCTTAGGAGAGAAAGCTAATGGTTATGTCTCATAGCAGGCATGCAACTTTCATGAGGTATTATCAAAGTTAGTGGTGATTACTCAAACTAAAATTTTAGAGGAAATAAAAATTGTATGCTAACACTTTGAGAGGTAAGAAAATCATAAACTACACAGAACTTGTCTATATTTTTTAATAATACTGAGGACTATGTTCTAAATAGCATTTGTATAAAAATTGCAACAACAATAATAATAACTACAACAGCTATTATTTACTGGGTTCATGCTGGTTGATTTGTGTCCAGTTTAGAAATAATAGTCATGGGTTTTCAGAGGCAGAGAACCATCACCCACTCCTTTGGAAATAAGGGGAATAATAAGGGATGATGACACAGGTATAAAGGTGTCTCAAGAGAAAAGGGAAACAATGGTTTCAATCCTAATTTCAGAAGCATCAGTACCAAGTAATCTAATAATGTTGATCTAATAGAAACCTTTTTGGAAGAAGTTAGAAATTAAAATAGAACCAAAATATTTCTTTAGAATACATACATGTAGTTGTGAAACTCACATTTTTGGTTTGAGAGAACTCATTGCCTTTTTTATCAGTCCATACTTTTGATAGGGGCTAAGTAACATTTGATTTGAACAAGCAATCTATAAAGAGTTAAATAAATCAATTAGGATAATCATACCTGTAAATGAAGTAGAAAAAAAAAGTCTCATGCTAAATATCTTAATGTTTCTTATTATTCCATTTCTGGGATTTAAATTTTTTTTCCAGGATTTAAAAATAAACACTTAATTTTGTGTATTTAAGAAAAAATATATTTAAAATAATTTTATGTGATATCATATGGACTTTATGGTTATCATTGCATAATAAAACACTGAAAGGAAAAAGATGTATATTTACATGCTAAAAATGCTTATCTCAGGATTATGGGTGATTTTCTTCCCTATTCTACATTTTTGTGTTTGCAGAATGTCTAGAACTATCATACATTATGATTATAATCAACAATGTTTATCTTGTATCATAAAGAAATGGCAGGGAAGAGAGCTGTCAGCTAGAGAAAAGAGAAAGGGAATAACAAAGCAGACACAGATTTTATTTATTTTCTAGCTTTACAAGAGATAAAAAAATCTGAGGTATATAACTGAATTTCTGTTCTGTTAGGAAGTTGAAATTGCTAAGTGGTTAAGCAGACTCATGGAGTTAAATGGGAGTCTTCTGCACGGCTCTGGCAAAAAGCCATTTCTTGTATTCCTAAAGTATTAATTTAACCTGTACATTGGGATGGAAGAATTAGAATAATACCTACAGTGTGCTACCGTATCCAGATAAATTAACACTGTTTAATAATCTAGCATCTAAGTAACTGCAGCTCTGGGATCTGAAAGGGAAAATTCATATATTATATAGTCCATTTCTGTTATCTGATTAGAGAGGTCAAGCTTAACATATCTGAAATGACTTTAGAATGGAGCAAGTCAAGGATTTTTAACTATATGACAGTTTACTACAGACTGTGGAGAAATGAGAAATTCAAATAAAAATATCACTGTTTCTCGGGATGGCCAAAAAAGTTTCCGTGGAAGGCCTTAAAATGAGATAGGAAGCAAAGTTTTGGATTAATTTAAGGGAAGAAGATCATTTCCTGAAAATAGTTTAAAATAGTTCAGAATGTAGCAGAAGAATGTTGAGAAGTTTAATTCAAGTCTAGTGGAGGGTAAGGGGACCTCATTAGAGTCTTAACATATGTAAATTTAATGCTTTGACCATGGAATTTAGTAATTTTTTCCCAGTAAAATGAGACCAATTCTCAAGGGCAAAGGATGAGAGCTACAGTGCAGACTCTGAATTGGCTCATTCTATTTCAACTTCCTCTTTCTTCTAGTTTGTTTCTTGTATTGAGGGGGGTGCAGAGCCCTTATCGCAATCAGGTTACAAATGTGAATTAGTTTCTTACATCATTAGTGCTATGAGAGATTTGGAAAGTAGAAATGGAAGGAACACCATGACATGAAGGCCATGCTTTTGCTGCTATTATTCTTCTCCTGTCAAATACAGTCTTGGAATCCTCTCTTTTTTCTCTTTTCCTTTTTTTCCCCCCCTGAAGTAGCTATAGAAGATTTCTTGTCTCAAGTCCCTGTCTGATTGCTGAGAGTTAGAACATGGAAATTGATGCTGCTGGTGGCAGGCTCTTGATTTCCCAATCAAACCAGACTGATGCAGCGTGTCTATCAGATGTGGTGGTCGCCTGTTGATTTTTTGATGCATTTAGGTAGAAACAGCAGCCCTTCTGGTGGGTGATACCTGTTGTGTTATTCTGGTGATGTTTCTGGAAGACTAGTCTAAAACTTTTTCTTCCTACCCTTTCAAAAAACTCATTAAATCCTCTATAATATTTTGTGTTACTAACCATTGACCAATACTTGACATTTCTTGCCAATATGGAAAGAAGCAAAGCAGATGACTATGTAATTTACAGCAGAATATTTTAAAACATACTCTGTGGATTTTGTCAAGGATCTATTGACCTGTAGGCTAGATGCTTTGGCACATATGTCCTTTTACACATAAATGATAAACTAATTGATTACTACAGCTCAGGTTTATAAAAGCGTACTAATGAAATTGGTAAGAAAAACTAATCTGGGCAAGAGAAATTTCTTTTTAGTCCTCTTCCATATGACATTGAACTGTATAGATTTGACAGTTATCTTGAAGGCAGAAAGAAATTTTATTATTTATCCTCTGTTCTTTAGATAAGTTTTACCTTGGGCCAAATGATTTATCTAAGTCTCTGCTTCCTCACCTTTAAAATAAGGATAAAATATCACACCAACTTCATAGGGCTGTCATAGGAATAAATGAGTTAGTGAATTGGGTTGGAAGTTACCAAGACCACCCTCAGGCTCAATGATTCAACAGAAGAACTCGCAAGACTCAGAACAGCTGCTATTCTAATATTTATCACTTATTACAGAGAAAAGATAGAGATTCAAACCAAAAAGGCATGTTGAGTAAAGTCTAAGAGAAATGAGGCACAAAGCTTCCCATCCCAGAGAAGTAACTTGGGGATGCACTTAATTCTCTCAACAATGAGGTATGATGACATATGCAACATATTGTCAACCCAGGAACCTCAGGGCAGCCTTGGTTATGTTCTTTATTGAGGGTTAGTCAGGTAGGCATGCAGCACTCTCATGTCTGACTTGAGCTCCTCAGGCTCTAGCCCCATGAAAGCAAAATCATGGACTCACCTAAATCACATCATTAGGATAAACTATCTAATCAAATTGATACAGCATGGTCCAATGCCTCAGGCATTTTTGTATTTTGTATTCTTTTTTTTTTTTTTTAAAGATTTTATTTGTTTATTTGACAGAGAGAGATCACAAGTAGACAGAGAGGCAGGCAGAGAGAGAGAGAGAGGGAAGCAGGCCGAGAGCCCAATGCGGGACTCGATCCCAGGACCCTGAGATCATGACCTGAGCTTAAGGCAGCGGCTTAACCCACTGAGCCACCCAGGCGCCCGATGTATTTTGTATTCTTAACAGCAGCTTAGTCCAAGGGCTCCTGGGAGGTACTAATGAGTCAAGAGAGGTAGAAAATTTCAGAACTTACTAAAATAGGAGACATTCCATGAGGAAAAAAAAAGCTATAGAAAATCCTTATTCATCAGTGATCCCTGTTTCCTTCAGCATGAAACCTTATTCAGACACATTTCCATCTTTATTGACATTAAAAATTCCCTAAGGTACTTGTTGGATGTAACGAGGAATGTGAGCAACCCAGATATACTGAGCAACTATATAAGCATGGGTTAGTATGGTAAATACTGAATATGCAAATCAATGAAAAACAAAATTCACTCTTGAAGCAAGGAAGGTAATGATATGAAATGTGAATTAAGATAAAATTCATCAGGAAACAATCAGAATCTGTTCTCACTCACATACTTCTTGAGGCAAATGAGAATGACAAGCTATTATTTATTAATTTACTTACATAGTCATTACTGTTGAATAGCCATGAGTCATTCATTTATTTACCCATTCACTTAAAAATTATACATGGAACACCCAACATGTGATAGGCACTATCTCAGTCACTGAACCCAATGAACAAAGCAAATTAAACACCTGTCCTCTTAAAACTTACACCAATGGAAATAGCAATAAAGAAATATAATCTTTTCAGATGGCGTTAGATGCTACTAAGAAAATAAACAGTAATTGAAGCAGTAAAGCACTAGATTTTATACAAGTAATCAAAATTTTTTATTTTAATTAAGTGTCTGGAAACCTTAAGGAAAGGTAGAAAGGAAAACTTATTCCTAGAAAAACATAGCTATGAGTGTATTTCTTATGGTGCTATAACAAACTACCACAGACTTGGTGGCTTAAAACAACACACACTTATTATTTTAGGGCTCTGGAGATCAGAAATCTGAAATGGATCTAAAATCAAGATGTGGCAGGCTGTGTTCATTCTAGAGGCCTGAGGGAACTGTTTCCATACCTCTCGTTGCCTTTAAGGGCTGCCTGCATTCCTTCACTTGTAAGCTGCTTTCCATTCAAAGCCAGCAATGGCCATTTGAGTCTTTCTCATGTTGTTTAACTTCTTCTGTCTCCCTCTTCCATCTTTTCAGACTCTTGGATTACATTGTACACACTAGATAATCCTATTTTAAGATCAGCTAATTAGTAACCTTAGTTTCATCTGCAATTTTGAATCCCCTTTGTTATGTAGCATACCATATATACAGATTTTAGGGATACATATAGAGACATCTTTGGTGGGGAATGGTCATTATTTTGCTTACTATGGTGAGCAACATGGGTTTGAATACTGAAGATGCAGTCTGTCCACATATTATCCAAAAGAAAAAAAAAGTTTGGAAGTTTTTTTCTCTATTTTACTGTGTTAAATTCAACATTGTTAAAGTTAAAATTACCATTTTTTGATTTGACATTTTTTCCATTGGCTTTTTCCAGTGGTGAAGATCTACATGAGTATGTGGGTTTGCAAAATATTATCTAATTTAGACAATAAGCAAAGATCAGAGTAGGGTTTGCAAAGCCATTGTTTATTATATGCAAGAAATTTATTATGCAAAGCATTTTTATACATGACTCAGATCATAGCTGAGAGCAGTTTGCAATAAAATGAGAGTATCCTGTATAGTTGTTATATGGTAAAATAGCTAAGGGGAAAAGGCAGATGATAAAACTTGCTTCAGGTGCAATTGGATATTTGGGGCAATTTCACTAGGAGGCAGGGTAGTGAGGACAACAATTTGGCTAATAATTTTTCTCCTTTGATATGTGGGGCCAGGCATGGAAAGATACAACATTCTACCATCTTCCTTGTATTTGTCTATTTTTTTAAAGATTGATTTATTTATTTTAGAGAGAGAGCATGAACATATGCAGGAAGGGCAGAGAGGGAGAAGGAGAGAGAATCTCCAGCTGACTCTGCATGACCTGATGCTCGATCTCAGGACCCTAAAATCACAACCAGAGCCAAAACTAAGAGTCAGACACTTAACTGACTATGCCACCCAGGCGCCCCCTCCCTTTATATATATATATATACGTATGTACATAGACATATATGTATATATATACTTAATATATATTAATCACAGTAATAACTTATACACATTTTTCTTAGAATGTTTTGCTTTCTCTTACCTTCTGGTTGAAATTTAAAAAATTACATAATATGCATCTGACCTATTAACTGAGGAAGACCCAAATAATTGAGTAAAACCAAGAACCATCTAGCAAATATCCAGTGTTCATACTGGACATACTGGGCAGGTACAGAAAGTACATGGAGCACATAAGAGTATAATTTGAGAACACCAACGGAAATTATTTTTAGTTGAAGACCAAGTCCTCACTGATTCACTTAACCAGTCATTCCTGAAAATGTCCATGCTGCTTCTTATGAGATGTGTTCTTTTTATGGTGAAGGGGGTGAGAGATGATCCTAAGATTCATTCAGGACACTGGAGGGTCACATATTTTGTGCTTAACCCTGGAAATAAAAGGTAAAAAATTATTAGTCAAATTTGGCACCCTCAGATTCCTGATCCTTGAGAGAAAATGTTCAGAAAATCTACCTTTTCCCAATTGAAACCACCTTCAATTTTTACTTTGTTTTTATTTTATTTTATTTTATTTTATTTTATTTTAGAAGGAGAGCATGCAGGTGTGAGTGGGGGATGGGAAGTTAGAAATCGGGGAGCAGAGGGAGAGACAGAATTTTAAGCAGGTTCCACTCCCAGCCAGGTGCCCAACCCAGGACTCGCTCTTCCAACCCTGAGATCATGACTGGAGCTGAAATCAAGAGTGTGATGCTTAATCAATTGAACCACCCAGGTGCACCAGTGTACCTTGTTCTTAAGTAAAACAAGTTAGGAGCTATATCTAGAAAAGAATTGTGAAAGATTGTTAGAATCAAAATGCATTCTTTTGAGCTAGGGTGAGAATGTCAATAGCCTAGCTTAACATTAGTGACAAAAATCATGGTATCAGTTCAGTCTCAGAAGATACTGAGACTGGTGTAACCCTCATGTTGCCAGAGACTCCACATTTCCTGGGGTTGTTGATGATTGTCCTACCAGAAGTTACTGCTTTGGAGAGTGCTACAAATATATAAGATCCATTTCCTCTCTGGCTGTTGTTAAGCAACAAAATTCAGCTGAGTGAATTTGAAGATTTAATTGGCTTTATTCAAGGATTCATGAATCCCACGGTATTTCATCTATCAAATAGAAGCTCCAAGGAGCTATAAAAAGTGGAAGGCTTTTATAAGCAAAGGGGGTGCAAAAATAAAGAGTTTCTAGAAAAGAGTAGATTGTTTTAAGAAAGATCACCTACCTTGGGAAAAGGCAGGGGTCTATCAGGCAGGGGTGCATCAGGCAGATTACCTCACTTGTGCTGATTAGTTAATACTAGATTGACAGTTAAAGGTTACATTTCTGAAAGAGGCTGAAACTGCAGTTATATTAGGTATCAAGTCTAGGTTTGCTGATGTGGGGTTTAGCGCAAATGACTCCATTTTGGGACTATAGTCTGCTTGTCTTTCTTTCTTTCCTCTTTTTTTTCTTTTCTTTCTCTTTGTCTCTCTCTTCTTTCTTTTCCTTCCTTCCTTTCCTTCTTCCCTCCCTCCCTCCATTCCTTTCTCTAAGAATTTTAAGGTCTAAAGGAACATAATTTGAAACAAATATTTGGCAGAATCTTAGGTTTTTCTTGTTCATATGATATCGTCTATGTCATTGAAACCAAGCAGAATTCTGGTCTTTGTTTACCACAAAAAAATCCATTTGCAATATTTTATAAACTGTAACATTGGAGTCATGTTTTAGGTCCCCTCAAATCCATTTCCTCTCTCTGGATACTACCCTTTAACCCTACTATAATTGATATCCTTGGGATGGAGGTAGAGAAATGATGGTTTAGTAGAAGAAACGTATTAAAGTAAGTATGCTTTGGGGGCCTGGGTGGCTCAGTCAGTTAAGTGTCTAACTCTCAGTTTTGACTCCGGTCATGATCTCATGAGATCAAGCTCCTTATTGGGCTCCTCACCCGACAGGGAGTCTGCTGGAGATTCCCTCTCTCCACCTCCCAGGTCATGTGTGCTTTCTCTTTCTCTCTCTCTTTCATAAATAAATAAATCTTAAAAAAAAAATAAAATAAGGGAGCACCTGGGTGGCTCAGTGGGATAAAGCCTCTGCTTTGGGCTCAGGTTGTGATCTCAGGGTCCTGGGATCGAGCCCCACATCGGGCTCTCTGCTTGGTGGGAAGCCTGCATTCCCCCCCCAGCCCCTCCTGCCTCTCTGCCTACTTGGGATCTCTCTGTCAAATAAATAAAATCTTTAAAAAAAAAAAAAAAGCAAGAATGCTTTTTACTGTAATTTATGCATTCTTTTCTGAAAACATTTCCCTTTTCTTTAACGTTCCAAATAGATCAAGACCATAATGTTTGAATGTCATAATCCAAAGAGCAAATATCTCTAATTCTAGAGTTCATACAGAAAAAAAAGTCATTCTTTTTTTTTTTTTAAGAAGATTTGCTTATTTTAGAGAGAAAGTGAGGGGTGGGGAAAGGGGAGAGGGACAGAAAATCTTAGCAGACTCTACTAAGCTTAGAACCCATCAAGAGCTCAGCCTCACCACCCTGAGATCAGAACCCATGCTGAAACCAAGAGTTAGATGCTTAAATGAGCCACCAGGTGCTCTTCCCCTCACCCCCCAAAGTCATTCTTTAGCTCACTTCATACCCTTGTTTACAAAGGGCTTTTGCTGGGTCTTAGATCTGGGGATTTTTTTTTTTTTTCAGGTATTGTTTTAGCTCAGTTAGCTAAGAAGGAAAAGAACAAAGAAAAATCATTATCCCAGAGAGGCTTTAAAGTTTCTTGTAGTCACTTGCGGTGCTATTTTAATAGTGTATATAAGGAGCCATGCAGACGTAAATGTTCTTGATGGACTTTATCAGCAATGTCATGGCGACTCTAAGGTGAAAGAGCATAAGCACAGAATCTGGATGAGAAGAGCACATTCCAGCAATGTGCTTGTTGCTCATCATGTTGTTCCATGGCAATTTTGTTCTCTCTGGGTCTCAATTTTTTTCTGTCCAAAAATAGAGGTTGAAGGTGCAGGGGTGACCTGGAACAGCAGGTAGAGTATTGTCTTGATTTATTTTACAAATTAAGCTTGAGAGTTCCACTCCTAAAACAATGCTTGAAAGTTAAATTTTATGATTTTATCTGATGCATCTGAAAATTCTTTGGTTCTATGAGATAGGACTTTTGTCTATTAATTTCAGTCATTCATTTATTCAATAAATATTTATTGAAACCATACTCTGTGCCAACTAAGGCTGCTCTGTTGATTTAATTAGGTTCTTGTGTCCTCCTAGGCTTGGGCATTCCTTATATTGAAATGTTGCCTATTATTGATGGCAGATAAATTTTGAATAGAAAAGGAGGTTTAACCTTATACATAAGCAGATTAAATGGTGATCTGCGTGGCATTATTTTGGCATCACAAGTAATTCTATGCACTGCCCTTTTCCTGATGCCAAAAATTTCATCATTAAAGAAGCATGACCTTTTACTCTTCTTATCTGTAAAAATGGGATTTCCAAAGTGAAGAATAACATATAAAAGCATTAATATTCAATGCACATTTATTGTAAACAAATTTATTTGGGCTTAGGCATAGTTTATTTTTTAATATGACAACACGCAATTCTTAAGGAAGCTTCAGAATGGGAGTGGAAGGACAGATTTTTGTATTAATTTGTCTGATGCCTTAATATTTATGAAGAGTACATTATGTACAAAGTTCTGTATCATACATTGTGGTCTCTGTGGGGTACCAATTTTTGCTGACCAGGTTCTGAATAAAATGTGAGATAAGACAAAATGTAAAATAGGTTAGAGATGCAAACATCACTATTTTTATTAACACAGACTAAATGAAATAATATAACTGTGTAAAACAAATAAGCCTGTTAACTAGACCAGCAAGTTCTGCAAACTTACCCCTTATGTCATGATAGTGTTAGAGTAAGACAGACCCCCATATGTATAAAGACTAACCAGCTAAGAGTGAAGGCAGAGAGGAGAAAAGAGGAGCTCCTGGTGTCGGTGGGTGGTGAGAAAAAGACTAGGGACAGTGAATTCAAGCATGTCCAGTTTAGTCTTCCCAAATTTACCAACCAGATAAGTCACTCCACTTCTTCTGAGGTGGTCAGAAAAGGAACAGAGAGAATTCAGAAATGTCCCACTGGTTGAATTGCCTTGACTTGGAAGAAAGCATCAAAAATCTTCTCTTCAACATTAAGTTTTGGATATAAAGAGATGAATGAAAAGACCATGTGCTTCCTTTCAAAGTGCTCATTCTCTAGTCTTATCATAACAAAAAGGTAAAATAGAATAAATTTAGATTTTAGAATCCCAGAATCCTTATCCATAAAAGGGAAACAATAAAACCAACCTCACATATTTGTTGTCAGTGAGGTTTTACGTGTAAAGCATGTAGCTCAAGAAAAAAACTCTTACTTGTTTCCTGTCACTTCTTTCCACATTCAAGATCCCTCTACTCTGAATGGGATGAAATATGTTCTGAGTTTTTAAGATAGTCTGGATCTGTAAACCTTTTTTTAAAAAAATAGATAAAAGTTATAAGCATTTTACTTAGGGACTTCAAGTCAGAAGTTATATATTTAATAATATTAAGTCATTGAACATTAAAAAAAAAAACCTGAAACAAAATTCTTTAGCCTTCACCTAACTGTAATTATAAAGCTTATTCTAGAAAACACTGGGACAAAAAAACTTATAATGGGAAATTACTCTATTTCTGGCAATACAGCAGTTTCAGCCTCCAGCTGAAAATAATGGAAGCAGTTCAGTTCTGAAATAATAGAATCAAAGTCTTGAATCTGTCAATCTAGAATGGTGTAACTACATAAGTCGTCCTTTAAGAATGAAAATGAACTAAAGACATTTTTAGATGAACATTGAGAATGTTTAACAACCACAGATGTTCACTAGAGAAACCTTCAGGCAGAAAGAAGAGAAATAAAACTAGAATGCAAGTTAGAGCTGCACAGAGGAAAAATATATAGAGAAATTGGTGAATATGTAATAAATATGAACAAATAGTCTTTTGGTGAAATGATACTTATAATGCTTAATTTGTGGGGATAAATAAAATATGGTGCAAAAATATATCAATAACAGAGAAAGAATTAAACATTTAAATGTATCTTATTTGTGTGGAAAATACTGATTCACCTCAGACTTTGTGGAAGGTGCCTATAAAATTTTTGAAGTTAAACACTTAAAAAGATCATATTCTAAAACTTCCAAATTAGTAGAGGATAAGAATTGGAACAAATCAAAAATTTAGTCTATGAAAATCGAGGCAAGAATGTAGGGGAAAATACAGAGGTCAACAACAAAACAATTCACAAAATACATTAGAAACATATTGGTTTGCTCATAATCACAACAGTTATAAAGAGAACAATTTCATAAATAACAAAAATGTTCATATTGGATTAAAAATGAAAATCTGTGTTACTTACAAAAGAATCATCTAAAACACAAGGACCAGATATTGAATGTAAAAGGCTGGAGAAGAAACAGCATAGGGAAAAGATAAAATAATGTTTGAATAGCTATATTAATATCAAAAAGAAGAACATTTACCAGGGGGAAAAAAGTGTCACTTGAATCATAATGTGATAAAAGTATAATTCCTGAGAAAAATGTAACAGTTATATTTTGTTTGGGGTTGATAAAATATCTTCAAAAATACAAAGAAATAGTTAATAAAACTACAAGAAGAGTTGAAAAATTGAGAATTGTGATGGGCTAGTTCACTACATCACTCAGTTACTGAAAGGTCAAGCAAATAAAAGTAAAGATACAGAATGCGGCACCTGGGTGGCTCAGTCGTTAAGCATCTGCCTTTGGCTCAGGTCATAATCCCAGGGTCCTGGAATGGAGCCTCATGTCAGGCTCCCTGTTTAGCGGGAAGCCTGCTTCTCCCTCTCCCCCTGCTTGTGTTACTCTCTTACTGTCGCTGTCAAATAAATAAATAAAAGCTCTTTTAAAAAATAGATATAAGAGATCTGATTATTTATTTAATCAACATATAATGTATTATTTGTCCCAGGGGTACAGGTCTGTGAATTATCAGGCTTATACATTTCACACCACTCACTATTGCACATACCCTCCCCAATGTCCATAACCCAGCCACCCTATCCCTACCCCTCCCATCCCCTAGCAATCCTCAGTTTGTTGCATGAGATTAAGAGTCTCTTATGAATTGTCTCCCTCTTGATCCCATCTTGTTTCATTTTTCCTTCCCTACCCCCCACAATACCCAACCCTGCCTCTCAAATTCCTCATCAGAAAGATCATAAGATAACTATCTCTCTCTGATTGACTTATTTTGGTTAGAATATCCTCTAGTTCCATCCACATTATTGCAAATGGCAAGATTTCATTTCTTTTGATGGCTGCATAATACTCCACTGTATATATGTACCACTTCCTCTTTTATCCATTCATCTGTTGATGGACATCTAGTTCTTTCCATAGTTTGGTTCTTTCCATAGTTTGGCTATTATGGACATTGCTGCTATAAACATTCTGGTCCATGTGCCCCTTTGGATCACTACATTTGTATCTTTAGGGTAAATACCCAGTAGTGCGATTGCTGGGTCATAGGGTAGCTCTATTTTCAACTTTTTGAGGAACCTCCATGCTGTTTTCCAGAGTGGCTGCATCAACTTGCATTCCCACCAACAGCGTAGGAGGGTTCCCCTTTCTCTGCATCCTTGCCAGCATCTGTCATTTCCTGACTTGTTAATTTTAGTCATTCTGATTGGTGTGAGGTGGTATCTCATTGGGGTTTTAATTTGTATTTACCTGATGCCAAGTGATGTTGAGCATTTTTTAATGTGTCTGTTGGCCATCTGGAAGTCTTCTTTGCAGAAATGTCTGTTCATGTCCTCTGCCCATTTCTTGATTGGATTATTTGTTCTTTGGGTGTTGAGTTTGATAAGTTCTTTATAGATTTTGGATACTAGCCCTTTATCTGATCTGTCATTTGTGAATATCTTCTCCCATTCTGTCAGTTGTTTTTTGGTTTTGCTGCCAGCATTCTCCTCAAGGACTTTGATGGATTCCTGTCTCCCATTGAGCTCTTTCATCCATTTTTAGTCTATTTTTTGTGTTTGGTATAAGGAAGTGGTCCAGTTTCATTCTTCTGCATGTGGCTGTTCAATTTTCCTAACACCATTTGTTGAAGAGACTGTCTTTTTTCCACTGGACATTCTTTCCTGCTTTGTCGAAGATTAGTTGACCATAGAATTAAGGGTCTATTTCTAGGCTCTCTATTCTGTTCCATTGGAGATTAGATCATTTAAAAATCTTGAGTGAATGGGCATCTACAGAACCCTTACCCCAATATATATCAGCAGTCCATTCTTTGTAACTGTTAAAAAGTATACCATTAAATGAATAAAACTTTTTTTTTTTTTGCAATCAAGTCTCATTTCCTAAGTTTGACCCTTTTGTTCTTCTTTTTTTTTTTTTTTTTAAAAGATTTTATTTATTTATTTGACAGAGAGATCACAAGCAGGCAGAGAGAGAGGAAGAAGCAGGCTCCCCTAGAGAGCAGAGAGCCCGATGCGGGGCTCGATCCCAGGACTCTGAGATCATGACCTGAGCCGAAGGCAGCGGCTTAACCCACTGAGCCACCCAGGCGCCCCTGACCCTTTTGTTCTGTCATGCTCTTGTCATTTTTATTTCTTTTACAATATAAAGGGATTCTCCTATTGCATGCGATAGTAGAACAAGGCCATAGAGATTCTGTTTCCCTAGATATCTCATCATCACCATCCTCATTGAGTCATTTACATCTTTATGGTATTTTTCAGGGGTAGGGAAGAATTCCTTGGTGGGAAAAAAAAAATTGTTGTCTTTCTTTCTCCATCCATTGTAATACTCATCTTCTATAGCCTCCTACTAAATGAGTATATATAGGGCAGTGAAAATACTCTGTATGGTACTGTTATGGTAGATATGTGACATCATACATTTGTCCAAACCCATAAAATGTACAACACCAAGAGAGAACTCTAATGTAAACTATGGACTTGGGATGATAATGATGATGTATCCATGCAGGTTCATCAACTGTAACAAATGTGCAACCCCGAAGGTGAATGTTGTTAACGGGGAAGCTATGCATATATAGGGACAAAGGATGTAGGGAAATAGCTGTACCTTTCTCTTGGTTTTGCTGAACCTAAAACTGCTCTGAAAAAAAATCTTTAAAAAAATCAGTTTATGCAAGAGATAATGGTTGTTAATTGTTCCTGAGTATAGGTGGCTCCTTCTGAAATCTCTTTCAGTCTGGATCTCAGTGCTTACACGATGCTATAAGGGATGCAGAAAGAAAATCCATCCAGAAGTATTTGCTTAGACATACAGAGTTATTTCAGATTTTTTTCCCCAAAAAAACATACAGCAGTTTTAGTGTTGTACTTATTTGTCACAGAAACAGCAATTGGGCATATTGTTCATTTTTTTTCAAAGACTGTTTAGGTACACACTGAGTTGTCGGTAATGAGTATCATAAAACATTATGGGGTCACATTGTTCCTTCTTTACAGAACAATAATATGTGTTTAATCTGAGACACATTTGGAAAGTGATCTTCATAAAACCAAATGCCCAAACCTGGTTTTGTTCTTTTGTTCAGAATTGGAGGCTTAAACATTCTTATAGTGACCTTTTATTTTTTCCCTCTACTCTGATTTAAAGATTGTTTTTGCAAAGGCAGGGGATGGCAATAGTTGCTAATGAATGAATTGTTTGGACTGACTTGAGTGCTAGGTTGAAACAGATTCTGTGGCTACATCCAGTGTCAACAGAATTAAATGTTTCACAATGAACTAGTAATAGCTGCTTTGGTGGGGTAAAGATACCTCTGGTATGTGTGTCTAATCTTAGCTACTCCTATTAGAACTACCTCCTGCTTAAGTCAGAATCAGAAAACTACAAAAATGTTTTTCTATTTGAAATTAAATCTGTTGAAGAAAGATTACCTTATATATTTGGTATAATTTTAGAATTGCATTTTTGATTGTTTTACTTCATTGAAATCACTTTTCTGTGTGGAAGATATCTCTTGTAGAAGAATACAGATGAAAGTAATGAAAATAAAGTAATGAAGTAATGAAAATAAAGAAGTAATGAAGTAATGAAAATAAAGAAAATGAAAGTAAAAATTGATTTTGAATGTCCAGATTTATTTCTAGCTAAATAATCTTTACATAATTTTAGCTCAGCTACCTGAAGTTCCAATGTTATTAATAATGTGTATCTCAAAATATGTAATTTGCAAAAGTCCTTCCCAGATTTTTTATTTTAAGTCAATTCATACCCAGGAAGGAAAAAAAAAAATAAGCTGAAATAAAGCCCCAACCCAATATTGCCATGGACTATTTTAATGCCCTTGTAGAACTGACAGACTTGTGGTATTTGAGACTTGCTCTAATAATACCTTATGCTATAAACTGAATGGAATTTTATCTATGGATTTGGGAAGACTAATTGGCCCTGGCAGTAATTGTCTCCGTGGAGGCAAAGGAAGTCAAAACTAAAACTTCAGCCACTTAACCACCCCTTTCAGTCAAGTCCCTCGTTGATCAGTGTGGAAAAATAATGAGACCTGCTCCGTTTCCAAAGAACCATCTTGCTATTGTCAACACTCCAATGTTTCTCATTTGAGACTCAAATTTATTTCAGTTCCTTACATGCTCTGTGCTATCTGCCTATATTACCATAAATTATTTCCACTCAGAATGTTGAATTGAAAACAAAAAGCACTAGTTGTTTTCATGCAAGAGAAATGAATCTAACCCAAAGGAAGTAATGCCCCCATTACACTCTGGTGTGCAGTCTTTTATGTTCAGAATCTTTGTCTACACCTCATGTGGGGGTCATTATGTTATTGTAATACAATTGCTACAAATGGTTAACGCATTGCTAATCTAATACTACGGTAAAAGGGCTCCAGGCCTCCTTTCTTAAAACATTTAAGCATCATCTTCCAATACTAAATACTCTTTTTTCCTCTGGACTTAAATTCAGCATCTGTTTTGTTCTCATAATCTTTTCTGTCCACTATTTAATAAACACGTTGCCCTTAATTCGATCTCCAAATGCATGCACAGATATTTTGTATCTGATTCCTTATCACTAGTTACTGTGTTAAGTGCTTTCCAGTACAATAATCTTCTGAGGTCAGTGTTGTTTTCCTCAGTAAGTGGTAATGATAGTTTGGATAGAAGGAACGAAAGTAATCTCTGCCATCCCTGGGAAGTTGCTATGGCTCTGTGTGAAACGTTTTACACGAGGGATTCTGTTATTATTCCAACATAAAATAGAAGGATATATTGGTTATTAATTTTATGAGTGCCATGCAACTTTTAATTACTGGAACAGAGAGTTTTAAGCACAGGTTTGTTTGGCCTCAGGTCAGCTCCCCTTTCTCTTCAAATCCAGATCTCTCTTATCCTTTGAAACTCAGACTGAATCTCACAACTGTCTGTCTGTACAGCCTTCCTTAACACTTTGAGGGGATGTTAGTTCTGTGATGTACACAGATCCTGCCCTTGATACCATGAACCTTACCATACCATTCTTGTCCTTCTGTTTTGTTACTGTTATACTTGTGTGCCGTTTTTATATCCCTAATATTACAAAGGCGGCATGTTGGTGCTTCCAATGTCCAACTCAGTGTGGAACGACCACGTGGGGGTACAGTGTTGAGCAGCCATAGAGGGGTAGGGAGAAGGGATTAGTTAAGAGGAGCCTTGTTCAGATTTTCCTTCCGAGTATGTCTATTTTGGAATATACCAAAAGAAGAGGCCTTCTTACTGCTTTGCCGTTTCCATCAGAGAATTAAAGTATGTGGCCACTTAACCAGATTGTTAATACATTTCCACTTTATTGTCTTTTAAAATTATTTTAGCAAACACAAGTTGATGTGGAAAATAATAGCAACCTCATCAAATTATTGTTGTCACTAGGAAAAAAGCCCCTCCTAACAGGATGCCCACTGTTCAGTTTCCCACTTCAAGCATTATGTTTCCTGTTCCAGAGAATATAGGCGATGTACACTGTGGGTTGTCTTAGTTACCTTTTTTTTTTTTTTTTTAAGTAAGAATAGAGGACAGTGAAATCCAATTTTATGTAATATTATTTCAATCGATGTACAAAATGAGAATGAATAATAGCTAGCGAAGGAAGATAAAATGACAATCATAATCATGAGGTTTTTATATAATTTTAGATGATCTGCAGGATCATCTGTATTAGGTTCAATCATTATTCAAATATGAAAGATTTTTTTTCTGGATAAAATTAATGAGTTGTTCTCCACCACCACCCCCCGCCCGGGACTTATGGACTAAGAATGAGCCTAGTTCACTTATATATTCTGTTAATATTTGTTGCTCTCATTTATTCATTCATACAGTATTTACTACGTTTCATTAATATGTGGATATTGTCACAAAGGAAGGTACATTGAAAAGGTACATTGAATTTCAAAAGACTACTGCAATTAACAAATCTGCATAGTAACACAGTCCGTCAGTTTGCATATTGCAGGCCTGGTTTTGGTATGAGGTAGGTAGCAAATCCCATCATCTTTGTCTGCACACTGTTTCACCAATTATGTGAGATGATGAAAATTTAGACATCCTATTTTGCTTTCAAGATTGCATGTCATCAGTTTGATGGATCTTCCTCCCACTGCATTGGGGCTTGGAGGTTACATTCAGGTCTGCCCCTTGTCCCATTCTTCCTCCCACTGCTTTGGGTAATTTACTACGCAAAATTTAATAACCATAGTTCCTTTTTGTTAAAGGCTTACTATATGGCAGGCACTGTGCTATGTGCTGTTCATGTATTTCTTTATAAAATCCTCAAAAAAACCTTGATGTGGTAGTCACTGATTTTGTATCTGTTTTAAAAATCAGGAATGTAAAAAAGGGCGAGGTGACTTTACTCTCCTAAAATGACTCACCTGGCTAAAGAAGGGATAGAGTCTGTATTTGATTCATGGTTGATGAACACCAAAGTTTGTGATGAATTTACAATATCCTGAGGCATAATTGAATCTTTACTGTGGATAAACACCCTTTACCTGCTTTGCTTCAGTGAAGCCCTTTTTTTTTTCCTGCCTTTCGACCATGGAGCTCAGTCCACAGGCAGAACAATAAATTGTGTGACTCTAGTTTCTGAAAGAAGGAAAAAGGATCGATACTCCTCTTGCTTTTTAAATTTTAAGCCATGTTGAGGTCATCATGGTCTATTACTCCTTTATATTTCTACTTTGAGTCAAGTCTAGAAAATAGGACTATTTCGGAAGATCATTAACCCTGCTTTTCTTTTCCCCTTCTTTAGTGCTAGCCATAACTACTGTGAAAACCAAAGCAAATATCTCTTCTATTTTAAAACTCAGAACTAGAAGTACATTAAAAGCTTGCATATATATCCTTAGCACTGAAGCCGAAGAGACTGGGTTATTGTATTTATGAGGTCAATTTTATCATTTAAAATTAAAATACATTGATATCCTTGATAATATAATATGCCAGATTCAGAATTGTTCTGCCTACTGAGGGCACAGCTATTCTTCTAGCAATGTCAGTGTTACAGACTGATGTTATCGAGTGGAACAGTGTTATAGAATAAAACCCACACAGGCAGAAAGGGTTTCACACACCACTGACTTGACAGAAAGTTCTGCTCCGTATCACAATATGCTGGAACCTGAAAGCGTTCATTTTCTAAAGAATGAATCTCATTCTGGTCTGTTGCTCTGTCACTGGGTCTGGTAGCACCCACATCCAAGCCATCATCTCTTGCCTAGGTACTACAGTAGCCCACTTACTGTTCTACTTGTTTTATCCCTTGCTGATCATTGTTTCTTCTCCACTCAACAGTCAGAACGATCCTCTTAAAATCCACATCAGATTAAAGTCAATATTTAATTCACATTATCCCTTGGCTCCCCAATTCATTCATGGTACAGTCCACGTCCACATAGTCGTCCACAATGTCCTTCATGATCTATCCCTCTCATCATCTTCTGATCTCAATCCCTACTATTCTCTCCTTGTACTCCAAGAATCCTGCTTCTTCACTTCCCCACTTATGCCTGACATGCTTTTGTCTCAAGGCATCTGCGTTGCCTATTCTCTCTACATGGAATGTTCTTCCTTCAGATACCCACATGGCTAACCCCATGATTCCTTTAAGTTCTAGTTCAGATAACACTTTCTCAGAAGGCCTATCTATTTAAAATGTCAACACTCTATCACTCCTGACCTTCCGTATCACACTGTAATTTTTCTGCCTTAACTTTTATTGCCTTTATATATCAGGTACTTATAAAAACCTGTTAGACTGTGAGTTCCAGGATGTTAAAGATCTTTGTTATCTGTGTCCATTTATGTATCTTGAACACTTAGGTAAGTGCCTTATACTATCTGTTAACTGAATTAATTAAGTAATAAGAAAAGGCTTGATATATCCTAACCAACTTGACATAGGGACACCTGGGTAGCTCAATCTGTTAGGTGTCTGATTCTTGATTTTGGCCCAGACCATCATCTCAGGTTGTGAGATTGAGCCCCATGTCAGGCTTCATGCTGGGTGAGGACCCTGCTTGATTTTATCTCTTCCTCTTCCTCTGTACCTCCCCCACCTCTCTCTCTCTCTCTCCTTTCCTCTCTACAAAGAAAAAAATTGAGATGGCTTGATTTATAGCATGGGACATATCACATACATATGTGCATATCAGACAGACTAATAAAAAAGATAGGCAGGTATCTTTGAGAAAAGTCTTATGTTTTGGTGTCAAACCTAGACACTTTAAACAGACTACTCCAGTTTCCAGGTATATAACATCAGATATTTAATTATGTAGAGTTAAATTAGTTAAGTAAGTAGGGTACATATATACAATTAATTATAATCAATTATGTCAGAGAAGTCCAATAGTTATTTAATAAATGACTTTTTCTTTATATATCTAATACAACAGTGCTTATTTTACAGCATGATAATCCTGTTTTGATCGTAAAGAATCAAATCTCATAATGCTAACTAACTAATGTCCCTCAGGGTACCAATATATCCATAGCATAATTACCATACCCTGGCTTGATTTCTTTGTGGCATCTTGCTGCTGCACAGATGGTAGGGAGGAAGTAATAGCCTTTGGTCGAGGATTCTTGATAAAGTTTATAACCTTTAAACTTGGAGAAACTCCAAGTCATGATAGCATCTGCTTTTAAAAAGATATGAATATGGAATCCATTGCATACCACCCTTAATTTATTTTCCAGAAAGCGAAATATTGGTTTTCCATGGCATTTGCTTAATGCTAATATAAAGTTCTCAGGTATCTATAAAACCTATACACTACATAGCTACTACTACTTTCTTTTTTTTTTTTTTAAAGATTTTATATATTTATTTGATAGACAGAGATTACAAGTAGTCAGAGAGGCAGGCAAGGAGAGAGGAGGAAGCAGGCTCCCGCTGAGCAGAGAGCTCGGCGCAGGGCTCCATCCCAGGACCCTGAGACCATGACCCGAACTGAAGGCAGAGGCTTTAACCCACTGAGCCACCCAGGCGCCCTCTACTACTTTCTTGATTATAACTCCAAACCACTTACTTCAAGCCCTGGGACTTCTTAAATAGTATAGGAAAGACAAAAAGCAAATGACATTGCAGTAACAGCAAAAACAAATACAACAACAAAAGAGGAAATAATAGTGACATAATGTAGGAGGAAGAAAAAAATGATAATAAAAAGAGATAACTGCGAATGCCTTGACATCTCCCTGCTCTTTTCTCAGGCAAACTCACAGAAGCCTTCCCACTTAACGGTTTTTGGGCATCTCCTTTTAGAAGATGGCCAGCTATGAAGAGTACCATCGTCCTACTGGAGAAATAATTCCGTAAGTCTAGATTACTTAACTGGTGCTTTATCTTACAAATAACCAAAGATATGAGAAGATAAAACAAGATGTAGGAGGAAAAATATAATATCAAAAAGAGAAGGTGAGAAAATATAAGCTAGATGATTTAATTGATGGTCTAAAAATATTTTCACAACATGAAAATGCTTTACAGTAAACTGGGTTTAGTGGTACCCCTAGGGTACCCATATAGAAGCAAATGCTCTATGGCAGAATTCACCTTTAATGTAGGCCATGAAGAAGTCTCAAATAATTTTTAGGGAAAACACAATGAGAAACAACCAAACACATAGGGAAACAGTAGCATAAGTAAAAAATAACAACAACAACAACAACAACAAAACTGTAGTATTGTCCTGTTGTTTCTAATTACCACAAGTATAGTGACTTAAAAAAACATACATTCATTATGTTAGAGTTCTGGAGATCAGGAGTCTTAAAAGGGTCAACAGGGTCATATTCCTTCAGAAGTGTCTGATGAAGATTCTGTTTGCTTGCCTTTCCAGCTACTAGAGGTTGTCTGCATTCATTAATTCCTGGCCCCTTTCTCAAACCACTTTGACCTCTGCTTCCATCAGTCCTCCTCTTCTAACTTTCACAGTCCTGACTTTCTATTATGAGGATCCCTTGTGATTGCAATAGGTCCACTGGGATAATCTGGGTTAATCTCCCCATCTCAAATTCCTGAATTTACTTCATCTGTGTAGTTCCTGTCATCAAAGTCATGTATGTAAGCTGATATTTATAGGTTTCAGGAGGGGGCATGTAGATATTTTTGAGAGTTCATTACCCGTTACAAGAGCATATAGAGATAATAAAATACGCTCAGTCTTCAGATACTATAATTATCAAAACACTTATTACAAAGTTAAGCTTTTTATATTTAAAGATATAGAGGGAACACTGGAAGTTCATATATGAAACAAGAATCATGAGCATGTCCTAGCTCATTTATTTCACATTTTCAAAATACATGGAGAAATGTCTCATTTCCTCTTCTGGATAGAAATATCACAGGTATCATTTTATAGTGTTTTTTAGATGTACACTTATGATGTCCTCTGCATGTAGACATATGAAATGTTTAAAGTATCCATAAAAGTTTTATGTAATTAACTGGAGCCAAACTGAAGGTAAATGTGAATAATTAATTAGAAAAAAGTCTCACAATATTAAAGATAAGTTGTAAGAGAAAGTTGGTGTGATATAGTATATAGGTCCAAGGATACTCAATATCAGCTAAAGAAGTTCTAGAAAGAGTGAACAGACCAAATTTAAGGAATTAATTTTCCTAGAAATTAAGAGATTCAACTAGTAAAGACGGGACAATTGTCCTTAAATAATCTATGCATTTATTGTAATTTTAGATGTGAAATGAAGTTAAATTTATTTGAGAGTGAAAGAGAATAAAGTTCAGAAATCTGAATAAATGAGATGGAGCATATAATAAAGTTCATGCTGATTATCAGTGAGTGAAGAATAGACTACTTGATAATTAATTACTGTTAGGACACTAATTTTTCAAATGAAAATCGTTGAGACTTTCTACCTTGCCCAAACAGTTCTTTAGTTGAAGCCAAGCACATAAGTGTAAATCAACAGGGGAAATTGGTCTAAAATATAAAGATAAGTGTAGGATATCTTACCAACATAGATAAAGATCTGTTTACTTATTAAAGTTATCTCTTTTCAATTTTGATAACATCATTGAACACTTATTTGGAAGAAGTAATCCTAAATGATTCAATTTGGCAAATCTTTTCAGACTTCTAACACATACAAAGCTCTGTTCTAGGTTCTGGGGATACCTAGGGAACAAAACAGACAAAAATACCTGCTCTCATGAATTTTAAATTCCGGTGGAAAATAAACAAGAAAAAAAAGTATCTGTGAGAAGCTCCTGAGTGCTATGGGGGGAGGGAAAAAAGAGTAGAGAGGGTAATACGGCTTGACTTTGGCAGGAGTTGAAGTGTGTTGAAATTATTTCAAGCCATTAGTATAGGTCTTACTAAGAGGTGTGACTTATGAGGAAGGACTTGAAGAAGGTAAATGGTGAGCATCTGGGGAAAAGCATGCCTGACAAAGGGAACACCCAGTGTAAAATCTATGTAATCTGTATATAAACATCTAGGAGGCCAGATGTTTGAAGCCAGGCAAGTGTGGAGGACAGAGTAAGAAATGAAATAAAGCTAAACAATGTGATGAGACAAGTGAATTGTCAGGGGAAAATATTTGCAACACTTACAACAAGCAAAATATTGATATTCATAAAAAGAGTTCTAACATCACAGTAAGAAAATACCATACATCCCAGAAAATATTGGACATTGCTTATGAATAAACACATCACTGAAGAAACAAACTGGCCAATAAAAATCCTTAATATCTCTGGTGGCAAGTGTGGTCAGAGAAATAATAATGAAATAAATAAAATAATATTAAATGTTCTGATTTTGGAGCACTTTTCTAAGCATTTATTTAAGCATATGCTTGTTAGAGGTGCCTGGGTGTTTCAGTTAAGCATCTATCTGCCTTCGGCTCAGGGCATGATCTGGGGGTCCGGGGATTAAGCCCCACATCAGGCTCTCTATTAAGAGGGGAGTCTGCCCCTCCTTCTGCCTGCCGTTCTGTCTGCAGAGAGCTTGCTCTCTCTCTCTGTCAAATAAATAAATAAATAAAAATATATTTTAAAAAAGCATATGCCTGTTATAACAAACCCATAACACTGAATCCTTATTTTAAAGATGAGGACCTTCCTACACAGAAAAGTAGTTTAACTGAGTTTACAAGGCTTGATAGTGATGGATATTAGGTATTCTGACCCAGGCTCCACTATCTAAACACTATTTTATTATTCATCAGTGAAGTGGAAAAAACTAGATTGGCATCTTCTGTTGGTAAAAAATGGGGAAATAGGAAGCTTCATCATAATCAGTTTAAAAATAAATGATATATAACTTAAATTGAACAATTACAGTGAGTTGGACCTCATATTATTAAATTTAATGCTGTCTTTAGGATACTCAGAAGATTAGAGTCATCTACCATAACAGTAGTGGTGTTTGGGTATGAATCCAAACAGTTCAGTCAAAAATCCCTTTCTTTGAAACACTATGCTCCAATTCCAGTATTGCTGAAAATATAGTTTGTCTGTAGTGTATGTGTATAATTTTTGACCTGCCAATTCCACCTCTAGCAATATTTTTAATAGATATATTTGCACAGATAAGAACAAAGTGGTTCATTACAATGTTTTTGTTTTTGTAAAATATGGAGAGCAACTAAATGTCTACCAGTAAGGGAACAGTTCAATAAGCTATGGTAAGTCAGTAAGATGTAATACTGCAGTGCCAAAAGAGAAAATGAAATAGAATTGTGTGTTCTGTATGGAGAATAGAATATGATTATTATGTTTTAAAGTTTTGTGACAGTATACTATACCATAATATCATTTTTGTGAAAATAACCTTTGAATATGTTAAATTTATAAAATGAATAGAAGTTAAATGAATACATACCTAAATGTACAAGCATGTCATATGCAGATATATATGGTTTATATATAATTCTTTAGTTCATTTATATAAAAATATGGACATGTAAAAAGCATAAAATATTTAGAAACATACATCTGGTGTTATATAAATTATCTTATAAACAGATTATTGAGCTATTAAAATAGTATAAAATACACTATTCTAAAATATAAAATTCTGTTTTTAATATATGCACAGAGTTATGCAACCATCACTACACACTAATTCTAGGCCATTTTTGTTTTACTTCAAAGAAATCCTATACTCATTAGCAGTCATCCCCATAATCTCCTTCCCCATACCACACTCCCAACTAGCCCAAGGCAGCTACTAATCTACTTTCTGTTTCTACAGATTTGTTTATTCTGGACATTTCATATAAACAGAATCATACTCTTTGTTCCTGGCTTCTTTTGTTCAGCATAACTTTAGTGTTCATCCATGTTGTAGGCTAATTAATAAGTTCAACCTTGGTTTTGTGAATAATTAATGTTAAATTTATAGATACTTATTTATTTATCCATTCATTGATTCATGGACATATGAGTTGGTTCCATTTCCATGGAGAGATGGCTTATTTTTGGCTATTATGACTAAAGCTGATATGAACATTGATATATAAATTTTTGTCTGGTTTAGTGATTAATTTTTCTTGGTTATACATCTCAGAATGGAACTGCTTGATCATAAGGTATCTGTAAAATTTGAGGCATGTTGAACTCTTCCACAGTGACTACATCATTTTACATTTCAAGTAGCAATGTATTAAGTGTTATTTCTCTGTATTTCTAATACTTGTTTGTTTTTTATTTCTTTATGAATTTTTAAGTGTAACCACCCTAGTTTATGTGAAAAGTTATCTCATCATGCTTTTCATTTTCATCTCCCTAATGATTAACTTTATTGAGCATTGTTTTGTGTGTTTGTTGGCATAGGCATATTATATTTGGGGAAATGTCTATTTATATCTTGGACTGATTTTAAGTTTCAGTATTTATCATTGAGTTGTAAGATACAAGACGCTTAGCAGATACATGATTTTGAATAGTTCCTTCCATCTGTGGATTGTTTTTCACTTTTTCGAAGGTATGGTTTGCAGCACAAATGGTTTTAATTTTTTCATAATCTGGTGTATCTATATATTCTTTTCGCCACTTGTGCTTTTGGTGTGCTAAGAAACCACTGCTTGACCTAAGGTTAATATTAAATATATAGTTGTATGTTTTCCTCTAAGAATTATATTTCAAGCTATTAAATTTCAGTCTATGAGACATTTAAATTTAATTTTTGCATGTAATGTAAGGTAGGGATTCAGCTTTTCTTTTTGGAAAGTAGCTACCCAGTTGTCCCAGCATGATTTGTGAAAAAACTATTTTTCCCCCATTCAGTTGTCTTGGCACTTTTGTCTAAAATCAATTAGCTGTAGATCTCGATGTCTGTCTTTATGCCAGTGCCAAATTGTTTTAATTATAATAGATTTGTAGTAAGTTTTAAAATTGGGGAAATTTGAGTCCTGCAACTTTGTTCTTCTTTTTTGAGAATAGAATTTTTTACTATTCTTTGTCCTTTATATTCCAGTTGAGTTTTAGGATAAACTTGCCAATATCTGCAAAAGAAAGGCCAGTTAGGATTTTGATAGTGATTGTGTTGAATCTATAGATTAATTAGAATACTACTGCCATCTTAAAATATTGAGTCTTCTGACACATGAACATGAGAAACCTTTTAATTTACTTAGATCTTTAATTCCTTTCAACAATGCTTATGGTTTTCAATGTACAAGTCTTATACTTGTTTTATGAATGTGTAACTAAGTATTTTGTTCTTTTTGATCTATTATAAATAGAATTGTTAATTTTAGTTTTGGAATGTTCATTACTAGTATTGATAAATACAGTTGGCATTTGCATACTGACCTCATATACTACAACTCTGCTGTACTTGTTTATTAGTACTAATTTGTGTGTGTGTGTGTGTGTGTGTGTGCATTCCTTGGATTTTTCTATATATGAATCATGTAATCTGCAAATATAGATAAGTTTATTTCTCCCTTTCCAATCTGGATACTTTCTATTTGTTTTTCTCACCCAACTACTCTGACTAGAGTCCTCCCTTACCCACTCCCCACCTCCCAGCCAGGACAATGATAAACAGAAACGGCAAGAATTGACTTGACATCCTTAAATTTTTCATGATTTGGGGAGCAAGAATTCAGTCTTTTATCATTATGTTTGATTTTTTTTTTTTCAGGTGCCTTCTAAAAGTTTGAGGCTTTTATTTCTAATTTTTTGAGGTTTGTTTTTTTTTTTAAATCATGAAAGGATATTGAATTTTTGTCAAATAAACTTTCTACATTTACTGAGAAACAATTTTTGTTCTTCACTTGATATGGTGTGATTATTAATTGATTCTGGGTATTAAACAGACCATACATGTGTGGGATAAATACCACTTGGTCTTGATGTATAACCCTTTTTATATGTTACCGGATTTATTTTGCAGATTTTGCAATGTAAGAGGACTTCTTCGTTCTTATTCATTTTAATTCTTTAAGCATAGTATTCTCTCATTCTTTGAATGTGTTTATGATTTGGATCCCTTCAAAATTAGTTTCTATTGCCTTTTCCTTGTATGAGTTATATACACATTATTTGCATTCCTCTTAACTTTTTATTGAAAGCTGTAACTTGTATTTCAGCAACTCTGTCTGGATACATATTCTCTATAGGATGGAGGATTATTGTTATTTGATTGGTCATACTTTAAATTTGTTTAGTGACAAATTCTGTGAAGTGTATCCACCCGGCAGTGAGCAGCCTCTGATGTCTCTGCTTAGATGGTTTTTCTTTGCTTTAATCTTTTGGTTTGGCTACTTAAAGGTCAGCCATGATCAGCATAAGCCCTTTATTGGTCACAGATTATGCTTGACACCCTGAACCAGTAAAATTTCTACCTTATACTACTGGGTATGCATGTAGTTTGTAGGCTACTACCACTCTTCAGTGTGCTTACCTTTTTTTTTTTTTTTTTTTGGCCCCCATTCAGCCTGAAATGGTTAACTTGGTGGTTACCTCTCTAATCAGCCTTAGAAAATAAAGCGTTGGTCATGTATACTCATCCAGACCTCCAGTAGTGGTTATGATTTGTTTTTATATCTGGCTTTTAGGCAGTCACATTTGGGTCAGAGAATCTTATTTGTCAGCCAGGATCTGGTTAGAAGTTGGATTTAGACGAGATCAGGCCTTCGTGCCAATGAGCTCTGTTCCCTGCATTGATAGTTCTGTGTGTGGGTTTGAGGTTGTTTTAAGGTCTGCCCCATGTCCCACTCTGATTGATCTTGAGTGGGTAGAGCATAGTGTATGTGCGTAGCTTTCCTGAACTCCACGGCTGATTGTGAGTCCAGTAGCAGTCTTCTTGAATGCCTTATAGTAGAAGGAGGGCAGAGGGTGAGCCCTGTGTTCTTGGCTGCTTTGGTCTATACTGGAGTTTACATCATGCTGGGCTGGTTGAGGGGAGAAAGGGGATGTGTCATGATTCAAATACTACAGACTCTCACCGTTCTTTACTGAGCTTAGTAGCTGGTGCATGTGAATGTTTCTTCATTTGCTATATGCTCTTGGGACAATTTCTCATAGACTTTAAATGATTGTTTGTTTATAATTTCCAACAATAAAATTTTTGTTTTGCTGGGAAGTGTCTTCAGCACTCCTAAGTTACCATTTCGAAGTCCTGCCTCCTATATAATAAGTGATTGTATGTGCAAGTCATGCATAGAAATACATATATAATGTATACAAACACATACATTTACAAATGAATAGGCAAAGATCTGGCAGATTCCTCACACTAATATTAACAGACTAGAAAATTGGGAATGGCTGGCTAAGTGCAGAATTAAATCTCTGTCAGTTATTTCTATCAGTATTCTCCTGTCACTCTCTTGCTTTAGACAACCTTATTATGTTCCTGCCAGTCAAAATACTAAATACCTAAATGTCAGCATTATAAGTTCTTCATAGTCTGTCTCCAGATTATTTGCCTGATGTGTCCCTTATTCTCCTATCTTCCTACTAAAATCTTACTATGCAAGCCTCCTCTGATATCCTCCCTTCTTCATGATTCATTTCCTGGTTATGCCTCTGGACTACACATTCCCCTTTCATGGAACTGTAAGGAGTAGATGGTTCAGTTAATATGACTTTTCCTGCTAGATTTTAAGTGCCTCAAGAACAGAGAATACGCCTTATTCTTTTTTCTCCCCATCACTTGACATAGAAACTGTCACTTAGTAGGAACTTAGTAGAAGTTAGTCACTCTTTAATAAAAATATTCCATGATAATATATCACATATGGCAGCAGGAATCTCTTGTTCAAGGCTATAGCCATTACCGTAAACATTAAGTGTAAACAAGAATATGTGCTTTGTGAGATACTCCGTGAAAATACTTCATTCCGCACACTGTGACTTATAGGTCACAAAGTATGTGCAACTAAGGATTTGAAAGGAATAATCTGAAGTTCTGGACCCCCTGGAATGGAAGTGCTAAGGAGGCTTCTATTTTCTGAGGGTCTACTCCACTTGCTACAAGTAGCCTGCTAAGCATTTTGCATCAATTAACTTCCTTAAAACAAAACAAAACAAAACAAAATCTGAGATTTAAGTATTATTCCATTTTACAGAAGGGGAATTTGAGGCACAGAGCTACTAAAAGACTTGCCCAATGTCACAAAATTGATGGTTGGGGGAACAAGGACTCAAACCCAGGCTTGATTCAGAGCTTGGCATTCCTGAATTTTAATTTCAGTCCTTATCATAAAACTGTTTTGAATTAGTTTTCACATAACTGGAAGTGCTCTTTAACTTCTGTTTTCCCTGCTTGGGGGCATCTTAAAAATCAGTGGCATGTTGGACTGGCTGCATCTTTCTGTCTGATCTGATGCTGTCACATAGGCATAGACACGGTCAGGGGTTATAACACTTAATGGCTGTAAGTAAGACTAGCAAGCTTGTTTGGCATTTCCTGCAGAAACAACCTTTCAGATGTCTCCTTGGTAGGAGACAGAGGGCATTGCCAAATAGCTAATAGGCAAACCTATCTTTGGAGAGTAGTGCTGGATAATGTTCTCAAAGCAGAAAGCATTTATCCATAGTTGCATGTGAAGTACAGCACGTTATTGCTGTGAATTCCTCTCTTCCCTCCTTCTATAGTAGCAGATAGTGGCAACTATTTGGATAATGCTGACACTTTAATCATACTGGATGCTGTGCTATGTTATTCAGGTGGCAAAGAATACATACACACATTATAAAGATTACCTGTGTAATTGGATTACTTGTTTCAGCAAAAAACTAGAAATCAGTCCAATAGGCTAGTGGTTTGAAGCCAACACGGTTTGTTTCTTAAGTGGGGTATCACATAAGCAATATATCACTGTGCTTTGCAGTGACAGGTTTCTAGCACTGAGATTGTGTTCTATAAATGATCTTCTTCGTAGATTTTATATAGCACAGTTTTAGACATTTGGCTACTTGGGAAAGAGCTGAGTGGTCATTTTGACCCATTGGGGTTCTTCCTAAGACTTCTTAAGGGAAATCCTTTAAATATATGGTTTCAAGCCATCCTCATGGCCAGTAAATCATGCCACACCACTGTAGGGAACAGATGCTTTACACTATGGTTCTTGAAACCAGACAAACCTCCACTCAAATCCTGTCTCACCTATTACCAACAGCATGACCTTGGACAAGTTTCTAATGCCGTCTAGACCTTAGTGTCTACATTTGTAAAATGGGGCTAGTAACATCTAACTCCTTGGTTTGTTGTAGTGAGTAAGTGAATTAATTAAGTTAAAAAAAAAGCTTCAATTATCATGCTATCAAAACACAGTGTTGAGAAGCTTTGAGAATCAAGTCTAAGGCTCAACATAGGAGAGAATCCTGGTGGGTTAGGGGTGTTTCCATGGCCAGGGAATGGAGGAAGGCAGCCCAGTTTGCAATCTCCTATTTCCCACCTGCAAATCTTACTTTGTCATTGTCACTGATTTCTCCAACCCAATTAGAAACAAAAAATTTCAGAACTATTTGAGTCAAGATGGCGGAGAAGTAGCAGGCTGAGACTACTTCAGGTAGCGGGAGATCAGCTAGAGAGCTTATCTAAAGATTGCAGACACCTACAGATCCAACGGGAGAGCGAAGAGAAGAACAGCAACTCTAGAAACAGAAAATCAACCACTTTCTGAAAGGTGGGACTGGCGGAGAAGTGAATCCAAAGCGACGGGAAGATAGACCGCGGGGGGAGGGGCTGGCTCCCGGTAAGCGGCGGAGCAACGGAGCACAAAATCAGGACCTTTAAAAGTCTGTTCTGCTGAGGGACATCACTCCAGAGGCTTAACCAGGGTGAAGCCCACGAGGGGTCAGCGTGGCCTCAGGTCCCGCAGGGTCACAGAAGGATCGGGGGCGTCTGAGTGTCGCAGAGCTTACAGGTAGTAGAACGGGGAAGCCGGCTACAGAGACAGAGCCGAGGAGTAAGCTCTAAGCTCGGGGTTACCTTGAAACGGTCGCAGGTTTGGTCAGCGCGGAGCGCGGCCGGAGGCCAGGGTGACGGGAGTAATTGGGCGCTGTTCTCTGAGGGCGCACTGAGGAGTGGGACCCCGGGCTCTCGGCTCCTCCGGGCCGGAGACCGGGAGGCTGCCATCTTCATTCCCGCTCTCCGGAACTCTACGGAAAGCGCTCAGGGAACAAAAGCTCCCGAAAGCAAACCCGAGCGGATTATTCAGACCACACTGGGTAAGGGCGGTGCAACTCTGCCCGGGGCAAAGACACTTGAGAATCACTACAACAGGCCCCTCCCCGAGAACATCAACAAGAAACCCAGCCAGCACCAAGTTCACTTACCAAGGAGTGTAGTCAATACCAAGGAGAGCAGCGGAATTCCAGAGGAGAAGAAAGCAAAGCACGGAAATCATGGCTTTCTCCCCATGATTCTTTAGCCTTGCAGTTAATTTAATTTTTAATTTTTTTCAATTTTTTTTTCTTCTTCTGCTAAATTTTTTTTAACTTTTACCCTTTTCTTTTTTAACGTTTTTTAACTAGTTTATCTAATATATATATATATTTTTTTCCTTTTTATATTTTTTCTTTATTGG